>NW_011501547.1:0-39246 GCF_000495115.2 Populus euphratica
ATCTTTCATCCCTGTAATTGATCCCTCCATGAGTCAACTCAATTGGTCAACCATGAAACGCCATAAAAAGCTTAAATTGGATTTGAGCCTTAGTTTGTGAAAAACTGTGTCTTTTGGTTTTATTAATAGCATAATATTTGTGTTTTGTTGTTTTAGTGTGTTTCAGGTTTGTCAATAGTCATTGTTCAGGTGATATCTTCTACACTCTATCTTTTTGCTTAGAACATTGAGGACAATGTCTCGTTTTGGTTGGGGGGAGAGGGTAGTAGTTGATATAAAAAAAAAAACAAAAAAACATTATTATTACGTAACTTTATTTTATTTGCAAAACTATTGTTACTAGGATGGCAGAGTAACGGAGGAACTTTAGTGACTCTTGAGACGCATCTTAGTAAACATTCTTAACAAGGTCTATTATAATACTTCTTGAAATATTCAGATTTACAAACTCTTGGATTGTTATCTATAGATTCTATTTATATGCTCATCTAACAAGTATTGCTAAACCTTCATTTTCACACACACACTCGAACATATGATTGTGGGTTGCACATTGGATTATTACATTATTTGTGTTCTTTTGTTAAAGGTAACAACTAAGGGAAAGGGATAGTATATAATATGCAAAAAAAAACAAAAAAAAATAAAATAATAATAATAAAAAAAAAAAACGAAGTAGATAAGTTTGGTTTCGTAGCATCCTTGACTTAAGCAAATAAGCCCGAAGGGGTGTTTGAACACCTAGTACCCTAAAGTCAACTAACTTGGGAGTTATTGGCCCAGTGCTTGTTACATGGGTTGAGGAGAAAGCTTAAGGGAATCAAACATTGCACTATCTACATATCAGTATTTGCAACCCGAGTTACTAAGCTCGTAGGGGTGTCTCAACACCTGATGCCCTAAGACCAACTGGTCTGGGAGTCATTAGCCGAAAGCTCGTTACATGGGTTCAGGATACATTGTGCTGTAAATTCTTGCTTTTTTTTTTAAAAAAAAAAAGATAACAATCCCAACCCAAGGAAGTTAACTTTAAACATTAGAACAAAAATTTTGTTTTCTTCCATGAAAAGCTCCATAGCTATGTTTTGATTTATTGAGCACTGAAAGAAGGTTTACTAATATCTTGTTTAAGAGGTATTAAGCAGATATATAAATTTAATGAGAGTTTGTTTATCTGGATAGATTAATAGAAGTTAAATGATGAATGCCTTGCTTTGTGGTATTTGCAAATTATTTTTCTATTTTAATGCTTTGATTACTAGGGACTAGTAATAAGCTGGTTGGGGGGTGTGATTAGTACTTAAAAGTGTATTCTCATTAAGGATTTATGTCATCATATTGCACCTAAAGTATCATTAAATTCCCTAACAAAAGCATGTTTTATATTAGCAAGTCTAAAAATATAATATACCTTTAATTCATGGTAAATGTCCATCCTAAATGCAGATCTATCACATAAATAAAAGGATTGATTGATGAGTTTAAGGATTGAAATTGAAAGGATAAAAAGAAGGCCAAACTTAGCAAAGTGTTGCTGGTGCATTCCAAACTCGAACACCGTTCAGTAATTTGATCATATCTGGAGCTGTAGATATCAGATTTAGGTCCATTTTATATCGATGGAAAGGTAAGACATAGACCTACAATTTTCATATGAAGTCAAAGACTCAGTTCTGCCGTTTTCAAGCCCAAATCGTAGCAACAACGAAGACGTCGGAAGCTGTCCTGCAGCTCAAGCACTATTCGATTTTTGGCTCATATCTTGAGTTCTAGAAGTCCAAATGAGCTCTGGTTTTTTTTTATGGAAAGCTGAGACAATTGCCCACAGCTTCCACAATTCAGTTGGCTATAATTCTGATGTGAGCAATGACGTTTTGGCCAGCCAACAATATCAAAAATCAGCCCACAATATCAAAAAACCAGCAGCCATTAATGTCAAAAACCAGCCACCAAATCAATGGATGCCCACCAATTCTTCAATCAATCAATAGTTCTGAAATTTAGCCTATAAAAGGAGGCATTGTCCATGTATTTAGTCATATTAATTTTCAGATCAAAGTTATCTTCTTGCTTTCTCTCTACATCTTTGTAATGTTCAAGTTTTCTTTTATGCTATAGTAATCTCTTGTTTATGCTCTTTCATTTCCTTTCCTATACTTAGTTAGCTTATATTATGTTTATGTTCTTATATTGTTTATTTGTGTTTTTCTCCTTCTTAATGTTTAGCTAAGTTAATTATGTCAAGGTGAAAAGGTTTCTCTAATGGTGTTAGAATAGGTATAATATAAACTCAACATGAGCTTTAAATGTTTATATCCAAGAAAGATTGTTATTAACATGTTTTATCTTTTTATCTTACTAATTCTTAATACCTTGCTTATTAAATGTTTAATTTAGATTTGTGTTGTATAATATTTGGTAGATCAAATGCTTGATCTTTCATAGTTTTTGGCCGAAATCGTTATTATGATAGAAACTTGATTTGTTGTTAACATAAACTAGCAACATGAATGCTTGATGATATTTATAAGTATGGTATTACTTATATAAGATAATTAATATGATCATGTTAGTAATTTATAATGAGCTAATAACGAGAAATCATCCGATTAGAACCTTCTTTGTGTGTGGTTTCTAGTTGAGTAATAAAAAGAGTTTATATTATATTTATTTGAAATACCATTAGTGAATCCTATAACCTTGACATATGTTTTGTTATTGTTTAATCCTTACATCAATATCACATCCCAAAACTTTCTTCAACTCCTTTTCTGTTATTATTCTCTTTAAATTTTTTTCTTTATTTGTAATTTATATAATTCACCTCCCTGTGGTTCGACCCCGGTCTTGCCGGGTTATTTTACTTTGACACTCCTGCACTTGGGATAAGACATCAACTCTTTGATCGTGTCAGCTATTTAGAAGTTCAAATCTTAGCAATAATAAAGAAGTTTGAATCTATCCTACAACCCAGATATTGTTCTATGTTCAGTCCATATCTTGAGTTTTGAAAGTCTAAATAACCGTAATTTTTTTTTGTTAGAAAGCTAAGATAATTTTTTAGAACTTTCATGATTCAAGTTTGTTCAAATTCTAACGTTAGTGACACGATCAAAAGATTGATATCTTCTCTTAAATGTAGGAGTCTCGAAGTAAAAAATAACTCGGTAAGACTAGGATTGAACCACAAGGAGGTTAATTGTATAAATTATAAATAACAACAATACAACAACAACAATACAACAACAACAATAATAATACAGAAGAAGAAGAAGAAGAAGAAAAAAAGTTGATGAGAAGTTTGAGATGGAAGATTAATGTGAGGATTAGACAATAATAACAACAGATGTCAAGGTTAGAGGATCTACTAATGGTATTTCAAACAACTATAGTATAAACTCTTGTTACTCAAATGGAAACCACAAGCAAAGAAGGTTCTAATCAGATTATAAATTGTTAATATGATTACATTAGTTATTTTATTCGAATAATGTTAATACTTGTAAATGTGGTCAAGCATTCAAGAGTATCACTTATGTTAACAACAAATCAAGTTCCTTTCATAGTACAGGTGTCGGTTATACCATACAGTATGGTTATGAAAGTGCCAAGTATTTGTTGTACCAAGTGCTATACAACATAAATCTAAATTAGTCATTTAACAAACAAAGTATTAAATATGAACAAGATAACAAATACAAAACATGTTAATATCAATTATTAAGGTCCATATTGAGTTTACACTATACTTATTCTTACACCATTCATGTAACCTTTTCAGCTTGACATAATAAACTTAATGATTAGTACTTAAAAATGTATTTTTATTAAGGTTTTATATCATCATTTTGGTATCAATAACTCCTTAACAAAAACATGTTTTATAACAACATAACTAATAATATAAGATACCTTTAATTTATAGTAAATATTAATTTTAAATTTAGGCCTATCACATAAATAAAAGGATTGATTGATGAGTTTAAGAATTGAAATTGAAAGGATAAAAAGATGACCAAACTTAGAAAAGAGATGCTGGTGCAGTCCAAACCAGAACACTATTAGATAATTAGATCATATCTAAAGCTGTAGATCTCTGATTTTGATCTACTTTATATGGATGGAAAGGTAAGATATAGACTTACAACTTTCATGTGGAGTTCTAGTTTTAAAAAGGTCATTTTCAAGTCCAAATTGTAGTAACAACAAAGAAGTCTGAATCTGTCCTACAGCCCAAACACTGTTCAGTGTTTGGCCTATATCTCGAATTCTAGGAGTCCAAATGACCTTTTTTTTTTTTTCTGGAAAGCTAAGATAATTTTCTATAACTTTCATGTTTTAAGTGGTTCTAATTTTGACGTTATCAATGATGTTTTGGGCAGATAAGAGAAGATAAGGATTGTCACCAAGTCAAGAGTTGGTCACTGACTCATCAATTAGTTATTGAATCAATACTTCCTAATTTTGGCCTATAAAAGGAAGCATTTGCCATGCATTTAGGCATCTTAATTTTCAAATTAAGATCATGCTCTTGCTTTCTCTTTTTGTTTTTTTGTAATGCTTAAGTTTTGCTTTCATTAATATCAAGTTTATGTCCTTCATTTCCTTTCCTCTACTTAGTTAACTTTTATCTTATTTATGTTTTTATTATGTTTATTTATTTTTCTTTTTTTCATTATGTTTAATTAAGTTTATTATGTCTAGGTGAAAAGGTCATACTAATGGTGTAAGAATAAGTATAGTGTAAACTCAATATGGACCTTAATATTTGATACTAACATGTTTTATATTTATTATCTTGTTTACTTTGAATACTTTGCTTTTTAAATGGTTAATCTAGATTTATATTGTATAACACTTGGTACAAGGTACAATAAATACTTGGCACTGTTATAGCCCATACTGTATGGTATAACCGATACCTGAGCTATGAAAGGAATTTGATTTGTTGTTAACATAAGTTATGATCATGAATGCTTGACAAGATTTACAAGTATTAGCATTAATCGAATAAGATAAATAATATAATCATATTAACAATTTATAATTTGACTGGAACCTCTTTTGTGTGTGCTTTCTAATTGAATAGTAAGAATTTATATTATACTTGTTTGACATATTATTAATGGATCCTCTAACCTTGACATTTGTTGTTATCATTGTTTAATCCTTATGTTAATCTTCCTTCTCAAAGTTCTCATCAACTTCTTTATTATTATTATTATTATTATTATTATTACTATTATTATTGTTACTATTGTTGTTGTTATTGTTGTTGTTCTATTATTGTTATCTATAATTTATACAATTAACCTCCCTGTGGTTCGACACCGGTCTTGCTGGGTTATTTATTACTTTGACACTCCTACTCTTAGGAGAAGACATCAATCTTTTAGTCGTGTCAAGTGTTTATTTTATCTTTTCACTTTTCTTGCATGTAACTTTGTTTCTTTTCTCTTGTTTCTTCTTCTTTTCTTTTCTTCTTCCTTTTATTATATTCCTACATGTGCATGAGGGTGTGGTCACATACATTAAATGGTAGACTTTGTAGGGTATCCTCATCATTTTCAGAAAATACGGCCAAAGAAGATAACCAATCACTTCATAATGAGAATAATGAGAATAACAGTATTAGAACACTTAGAGACCACATGAATCCCACAAGAACAATGCACCATCATGCATAGTTTTTCCTCCTGATGCATCTCATTTTAATTTTAAGTCAGACATTATTCAACTTTGACACGACTAAGAGATTGATGTCTTCTCCCAAGTGCAGGAGTGTCGAAGTAATAAATAACCCGACAAGACTAGGGTCAAACTACAGGGAGGTTAATTGTACAAATTATAAACAATAATATAAACAACAACAATAATAATATTACTAGTAATAATAATAATAATAATAATAATAATAATAGTGGTAGTACTGGTAGTAGTAGTAGAGAAAAATAAGGAGAAGAAGAAGAAGATGATGATGAGAACTTTGAGATGGAGTATTAATGTAAGGATTAAACAATGACAATAACAAATGCCAAGGTTAGAGGATCCACTAATGGTATATCAAACAAGTATAGTATAAACTCTTATTATTCAATTGGAAACCACACACAAAGGAGGTTCCAATCAAATTATAGATTGTTAACATGATTACATTAGTCATCTTATTCGATTAATGCTAATACTTGTAAATCTTGTCACGCATTCATGATTATAACTTATGTTAATAACAAATCAAGTTCCTTTCATAGCTCAGGTATTGGTTATACCATACAGTATGGGCTATGAGAATGCTAAGTATTTCTTGTACCAAGTGTTATACAACATAAATATAGATTAGTCATTTAACAAGCAAAGTATTAGAGAGTAAACAAGATAACAAATACAAAAATGTTAGTATCAAACATTAAAGCCCATATTAAGCTTACACTATACTTATTCTTACACCATTAGTGTAACATTTTCACCTTGACATAATAAACTTAGCTAGACATAATGAATGAAAGAAAAATAGATAAACAAAATAAGAACATAAATAAGATAAAAGTTAACTAAGTAAATGAAAGGAAATGAAAGGCATAAACTTGATGAAAGCAAAGCATAAACATTATAAAAAATACAAAGAGAGAAAGCAAGAACATGATCTTGATCTGGAAACCAAGATGCCTAAATGCATGGAAAATGTCTTCTTTTATAGGCCAAAATTGGGAACTATTGATTTGATGACTAATTGATGAGTGGGTGACCAACTCTTGACTTGGTGACAATCCTTATCTTCTTTTGTCTGCCCAAAACATCATTGATAATGTCAAAATTAAAGCCACTTGAAAACATAAAAGTTGTAGGAAATTATCTCAACTTTCTTATATAAAAACTTCAGTTCATTTGGACTTCTAGAACTCCAGATATGGGCCAAACATTGAACAGTGCTTGGGCTGGAAGACAGATTCGGACTTCTTTTGTTGTTGCTACAATTTGGACTTGAAAATGGCCTTTTTAGATCTTCGGCTCCATATGAAAGTTATAGACCTATGTCTTACCTTTGATCCATATAAAGTAGACCTAAATCTAAGATCTACAACTCCAAATATGACCCAATTACCGAACAGTATTCCGGTTTGGACTACACTAACATCTCTTTTCTAAGTTTGGTCATCTCTTTTTCCTTTCAATTTTAGTTTTTAAATTCATCAATCAAACTTTTTATTTAAGTGATACCTCTTAACAAGATATTACTAAACATTTCATTTGTGCTCAATATATCAACATATAATTATGGGGCTTTTCTTAGAAGAAAACAAAATTTTTGTTCTAATGTTTAAGGTTAACTTCCTTGGGTTGGGATTATTATTATTATTTTTTCTTTTTTTTTAAATATATACATATAACTTAAAACACCATACATCTTTAACCCATGTAACGAGCTTTCGGCTAATGACTCCCAGACTAGTTGGTCTTAGGGCATTAAGTGTTGAGACACCCCTATGAGCTTAGTAAGTCAGGTTGCAGATACTGATAAGTAGATAGTGCAATGTTTAATTCCCTTAAGCTTTTGTCCTTAACCCATGTAATAAGCATTGGGCCAATAGTTCCCAAGTCAGTTAACTTTAGGGTATTAGGTTAGGGAGGCTACGAAACCAAAGTTATCTACATTTTTATTATCATTATTTTTTTTTGTTTTTTTTTGTGTTTTTATTTTTTAATTATATACTATCCCTTTTCCCTTAGTTGTTATCTTTAACAAAAAAACATAAATAATATAATAATCAAATCTGCAACCCACAATCATATGTTAAAGTGTGTGTGTGTAAATTAAGGTTTAAGAATACATGTTAAATAAGTATATGAGCAAAATTAAGTGCTAGTAATGCAAGAGTTTGTAAACCTGAATATTTCAAGAAGTATCATAATAGACTTTATTAAGAATGGTTACTTAGATACATCTCAAGAGTCATAAAAAGATCTCATTTACTCTGTCATCATAGTAACAACAATTTTACACATACTTTATGAAATAGAAACACAGTTAGTTTTTTTTTTTTTTAACTACTACCCTCTCCCCCTAACCAAAACGAGACATTGTCCTCAATGTTCTAAAGTAGAAAGATAGAGTATACAAGATATCACCTGAAATAACGAACACTAACAAACCTGAAATACACTGAAACAAATATAAGAAACAACAAAACATAATATTAAAACCAAAAGCCACAAAGATTCGCAAATGAAGCCTCAAATCTTATCTAAGCTTTTTATGGCTTTTCTTAGATGACCAATTTATACGACTCATGGAGGGATCAATTACAGGAATGAAAGATTGTAGTTAGTCAATCAATTGTTCAGCAGTGGCAGCAGAGATTATGATTTGTCGTACAGAAGATGCTAGAAATTCCTATTCCATAGCATGATCAAGAAAAGACAACAACTTATCATAATAACCATTAACATTTAACAAACCTATGGATTTATCATGAATGTGCAATTAGGCCCAAGAGGAAATTTGAAAGATCTCTTCCAATGTGCCTAGACCACCTAGTAAAGCAATGAAGGCATCAACATGGTTAAACACTGCATTCATTCGAGCCGACATTGTGGAGACCTGAAGTTCCTCTCCAATTGTTTTTCCAATGATGTTCCCTTGGGCTAAAGTTTTGGGGACGACCCCCAAAACTTGACTACCTCCTAAAAATACAGCTATTTACACACCTCCCATTAATCCAAGATTGCCTCCCTCATACACTAAATGAATCTTTCTCTCAGCTAGCACTTGACCAAGATGATTTGCTGATTCTAAAAACTCCTTTTCTTTCCCAAGACTAGATCCACCGAAAACACAAATATTTCTTATGTGATGACTTGAGGAACTTACCATTGCTACACACTTCTATATTTATTGAATGTATGGGTTGAGTAGAAATGAAAGGAAGAAAGAGAGGATTTTATAGATGAGAAATTAAAAAGGCAATCATACCACCTATATATAGGCTAGCTGGAGTCTCATACTCTCTCTCTCTCTCTCTCTCTTTATTTATTTATTTATTTATTTTTGAAAAAGCATATATATATGTATAGGTAGTTATGATTGTGGCTCACATCTTCCCTTGATTTTATGTCCAAAAATGGCTTAAACGCTCTCTATGGGTCGAGGATAGGCTTCCCATCTAGTTTTTTAAAAAACTAGCAAACAGGGTCTTTTTTAGTTAGATTCCCAAAACTAAGTTGAGCGTGTTCTTTATGAAATAGTGGTCATAAATCATGAATTGCACGATGCACATCTCCACTAGGATGCGTCTCAAGAGTTAATAGAAGATTATCTAAGGACTCCTTACTCAGGCCATCCATAATGAATTGTATTTTATCTTCACGGTTTATAGATATCATTCCTAAAGAATGACATTGTGCATTACAAGTCAATCTAGCATATCGATGACAAACTTTCAGTCGTTTTGCATGACGTTTCTTTACAAAATTATTTTTACTTATTCCAGACATGTGTGAAATGAAGAAATTCAAAGACTTGCCTGATCATCGGACCTTTACTTCAATTAACTAGTGAATATCTTCAGGAATTTCATGATTTATTAACAACCTCAATCTTGCACATCTAGCATGGTAAATTTTTGTAATTGTATTCTGAGGCAGAGTGGGAAATTACTTTTTCAATTTTTCAAGATTAATGTTCATTTTCAAATGAGAATTGGAAAAGAGATTCATAGAATTGCACAAATATATACACAAATATCAGTTATTATAGGAAACAAAAAGAACCGACTTAAGTCACAGAGTACTGTTGTCCGTCATTTGATAAAAATGCACTTTTAAGTACTAATCAAACTTTTACTTTTTTTTAATGGTTTAGATTTAGAAAATCCATACTTGTATTTAAAAGAATTTGAGGAGGTCTGTAACACCTGTAATGACTTAAATTGTAGCATGAACACCATTAGATTAAAACTTTTTTTCTTTTTAATTAAAAGATAAAGCTAAAACATGGCTGTAAAATTTGAGACCAGGATCTATTCGTCCTTGGGATGAAATGTAAGATTATTTTTTAAAGAAGTTTTTCCCATTTAATAGAATAAACTCTTTTAAAAGACAAATCACCATTTTCACTCAAAAATCGGGAGAAATATTTTACCAATATGTAAAACAAATAAAAACTTAACCAATGGATGTCCAACCTTGCCTTCTTTTAAGGAATGTCTCCATGAACAAGCTCATGCTTTAAACAGTTTCCAAAGACTCAATCATAACCCATACTCGCAAACATACAACCCTAATTAGAGAAATCACTTAAATTTCAATTGGAAGAGTGACAATAACAATGTACAAACTTCACAAACGTTGTTTCAAGCACACCATCATTCCCAAAATTCTCATAGATATGCACCTCTTTACGCTCCACCTCCTAGAAGAAATCTTGAGGAAACATTGCATGCATTCATTGAAAAGCAAGAGACAATCCATACTCAACTTGCTCAAAACATGATAGATTTTAATGATACTCTTGCAAAATCAACATCTGCTCTCAGTTTCTAAGAGAAAGGTAGGTTTCCATCTCAACCACAACAAAATCCCAAGGGGCAATACAATACAAATGCAAGTGGTTCCGTAAGCCAATACATGTATCAAGTCAAATTAGTCACTACTCCTCGCAGTGGTAAGGTTATTGAAAAACCCACTCTTAAACCTTATGAGAAAGATGATGAGTCAATCTCTGAGAGTAAGGAAGGGGTTGAATCTGAAAATTATAAAGAAAAGACTGATTCCCCGCCAGCACTTCCATTTCCTCATGCCATGACCAAACAAAGAAAAGTTAATCGCAACTCTGATGTCTTTGAAACTTTCAAACAGGTAAGGATCAATATACATTTGCTAGATATAATTAAACAGGTTCCTTTCTATGCTAAATTGTTGACAGATCTATGCACTATGAAGAGGAAACTGAATGTGAAAAAGAAAGTCTTTTTAGCCGAACAAGTGAGTGTCATTCTTCAGAACAATAATGCTTTGAAATATAAAGACACTAGTTGTCCTACAATTTCTTGCTTTATTGGAGAACATAAAATTGAAAGAGCCTTACTTGATCTCGGTGCTAGTGTGAATTTACTTCCATATCTTCGAGCCAGCGTGAAATTACTTCCATATTCAATTTTTCAAAGTCTCAATCTAGGTGAGTTAAAACCAACTTCTGTAACTCTTTTACTTGCCAATAAATGTGAAAGTGCCTAGAGGAATAATTGAAGATGTGTTAGTACAAGTCGATAAATTCACTTATCCTGTGGATTTTATTGTCTTGGCCTGTTGAAGAATGTAATTCATTTCCTATTATTTTAGGACGTCCGTTTCTTGCAACTTCTAATGCATTGATTAATTATAGGAATGGACTAATGAAGCTATCATTTAGGAACATGACATTGGAGATGAATATTTTCAACATTTACAAGCAATCTAGAGATGATAATGATTTACAGGAAGTGGACTTTACTGAAAAACTAATTCATGATCAATTTCAAACCACTTATAGAGATGAATTTGATGATTTGCAAATGGTTTATTTTCAAGAAGAATCAAAGGCAAGTAATTAGAGACCACAAATTGAGGACTTTCCATCACAATCAATTAAGTCATACCTTCAAGTGTTCAACCACCCAAACCTGATTTGAAGTCGTTACCATTCAATCTCAAATACTTATTTTTGGGAGAAAATAAAACTTTTCTGGTAATAATCTCTTCCAAACTTAATGCACATCAAGAAGCTAAGTTATTACAAACTCTGAACAAGCAAAAAAATACATTAGGATGGACCATAGCTGGCATAAAAGTAATTAGTCCTTTGATTTGTATACATAGAATTTGTATACAATGAGGTAAGTAGTGTTATTAAATTTTGTCATTATGATGCATGCGGGGGCCATTTATGATCAAGAAAGACAACTGCAAAAATCTTACAAAGTGGATTTTATTGGCCCACCATGTTCAAGGACTCACATGCATTTTGCAAGACTTGTGAAAATTGTCAAAAATTAAGATCAATTTCAAAACATCACATGATGCCTTTAAATCCTATTCTTGTCATTGAGATCTTTAATTGTTGGGGTATAGATTTCATGGGTCCATTTCCTCCACCATTTGGTTTTTTATGCATATAGTCGTAATAGATTATATTTCAAAATGGATAGAGGCAATTCCAAATCAAAATAATAATCAAAAAACAATGATAAAGTTTTTAAAAGAAAATATTTTGAGTCATTTTGGAATCCATCGAGCCATGAAGCATTGGAGTACTTAGACTTGTTAGTTGAAAATGCTCAAAATTGGGACACCGCGAATACTTATAAGGCATCGGGTATGTATCAATACTTATCTAGTGGAGGTATGTATAACCTTAGGGAAGATCATGACCTCTAAGCCAAGTTTGTATCTTTAGCTAGAAAAGTCGAGGCACTAGAATTGAAAATGAATGGTCAATTTAAATCTTTTCAAAACATTGTGTGTCAATATGTGAAAACAATGAACACTCAACCAATAATTGTCCAACCTTGCCTTCTTTTAAGTAATGTCCCCATGAACAAACTCATGCTTTAAACAATTTTCAAATGCTCAATCATAACCCATACTCGCAAACATACAACTCTAGTTGGAGAAATCACCCAAGTTTCAGTTGGAAGAGTGATAACAATAATGCACAAACTTCATAACCACTGTTTCAAGTGCACCATCATTTCTAAAATTCTCATGGATATGCACCTCCTTATGCTCCATCTCTTAGAAGAAATCTTGAGGAAACATTGCATACATTCATTGAAAAGCAAGAGACAATCGATACTTAACTTGCTCAAAACATGATAGATTTTAAAGATACTCTTGCAAAATGGACATCTACTCTTAGTTTTCAAGAGAAAGGTAAGTTTCCATCTCAACCACAACAAAATCCCCAAAGGTAATACAATTCAAATCCAAGTAGTTCTAGAAGGCAACATATGGATGAAGTCAAATTAGTCATTACTCTTCATAGTGGTAAGGTTATTGAAAAATCTTCTTTTAAACCTTATGAGAAAGATGATAAGTCAATCTTTGAGGGTCAGGAAGGGGTTGAATGTGAAAATTACAAAGAAAAGATTGATTCCCCGCTAGCACTTCTATTTCCTCATGTCATGACCAAATAAAAAAAAGTCAATCACAACTCTAAAATCTTTAAAACTTTCAAACAGGTAAGGATCACTATACCTTTGCTGGATTCTATTAAATAAGTTCCTTCTTATGCTAAATTTTTAAAAGATCTGTGCATTGTGAAAAGAAAACTCAATGTGAAAAAGAAAGTCTTTTTAGCCAAACAAGGAAGTGTCATTCTTCATAACAATAATGCTTTGAAATATAAAGACCCTGGTTGTCCTACAATTTCTTGCTTTATTGGAGAACATAACATTAAAAGAGCCTTACGTGATCTTGGAGCTAGGGTGAACTTACTTTAATATTCAGTTTTTCAAAGTCTCAATCTAAGTGAGTTAAAACTAATTTTTGTAACTCTCTTATTTACTGATAGATTTGTAAAAGTTCTTAGAGGAATAGTTGAAGATGTTTTAATACAAGTCGATAAATTCATTTAACCTGTGGATTTTGTTGTCTTGGATACACAACCTGTTGAAGCATGTAATTCATTTCTTGTTATTTTAGGATGTTCGTTTCTTGCAACTTTTAATGTATTAATTATTTATAGGAATGGATGGATGAAGCTATCATTTGAAAACATGACATTGGAGATGAATATTTTCAACATTTGCAAGCAACCTAGAGATGATAATGAATTACAAGGAGTAGATCATATTGAGTAATTAATTTATGATCAACTTGAATCTACTTTAAGTAAAAATGAGTTGGTTAAATTTGAAGATTTGCAAATGATTTATTCTCAAGAAGAAATTACAGATGAAAAAGGCACTGAAAATGTTGATGTACATCTTTTGTTAAGAGTGATAACAGATTCGACATTTGACATCACATCAATCAATGATTACTTTCCTGATGAATCCTTACTTTCTCTTAGTCCAATGCCTTGGTATGATATAAATATTAATTTTATTGCTTCAGGAGATTTGCCAGCTCATTGGAGTACCTAAGAAAAAAGAAATTTTTTGAGCGACGCGCAAAACTTTTATTCGGATGACCCTTACTTATTCAACTATTATCCTGATCACATATTTCAAAGATTCATTCCCGACAATGAGGTAAGTAGTGTCATTAAGCTGTCATTCTAAAGAATGTGGGAGTCATTTCTCGTTAAAAAAGACAGCTGTGATAATCTTTCAAAATAGATTTTATTGACTCACCATGTTCAAGGACATACGTGCATTCTAAAAAACTTGTGAAAATTATCAAAAAGTTGATACTAGTCAAAAAGTTTTACTTTATAATTCTCGACTCTATTTATTCCCTAAGGAGCTAAGATCAAGATAGAGCGGTCCCTTTATTAAGAAATGTGTGTATCCTTATAGGGCTTTTGATATTGAGAATCTAAAGAATAATAATGTTTTTAAGGTAAATGGACATCGTTTGAAAGCTTACTTTGATAATTTTCATAGTGAAAATGAATCCATTGATTTGAATGATCCTTTAGATAAAGGCTGATTATTTTGTTTTTCTCAAATTGTTTTTGCATTTTTTTTTGTTTATGAACATTGTTTTTGTGTTTTTTTTTGTGACTCTTGGTTTGCTAGTCTTTCTCACCCTAGTTAAATGGCGGATAATGGTACTCCATGACTCTTAAATTGGTTCTTTTAATTTCCCATGATAACTGATATCTGTGTATATATTTGTTCAATTCGTTGTTTCTTCTCTTCTCTTTGCATCTCTTTTCCACTTCTCATCTTAAAACATGGACACCACTCTTGAAAAATTAAAAACATATTTTCCCGTTTTGCCTCAGATGCGATTACAAAAATTTACCAAACTAGGTATGCAAGATTGAGGTTGTTAACGAACCATGGAATTCCTGAAGAGATTCGCTGGCTAATTGAAACAAATGTTTGATTATCAGGTGAGTCTTCCAATTCTTTCATTTCACACATGCCTAGAACATGTAAAAGCACTTTTGGAAAAAAAATCAAGCAAAATGACTGAAAGTCTGCCATCGATGTGCCAAATGGACTTGCAATGCACAATGTCGTTCTTTAGAAATGGTATCTGTAAACCGTGAAGATAAAATACTATTCATTAAGGATGACCTAAGTTAGAGGTCTTTATATAATCTTCTATTGACTCTTAAGACACATCCTAGTGGAGATGTGCATCGTGCAATTCATGATTTATGACCACTATTCCATAAAGAACATGTTTGACATAGTCTTGAGAATCTAACTAAAAATGACCCTGTTTGCTGGTTTTTAAGAAAACTAGATGAGAAGCCTATCCCCGACCCATAGAAGGCGTTTAAGCTGTTTTAGGACATAAAACTAAGGGAAGATATGAGCCACAATCATAACTATGATTTGAGTCTTAGTTTATAAAAACTTGTATCTTTTGGTTTTATTAATAGTATAATATTTGTGTTTTGTTGTTTCTTAAATTTGTTTAATTGTGTTTCAGGTTTGTTAGTATTCCATGTTCCAGGTGATGTCTTATATACTCTATCTTTCTACCTTAGAACATTAAGGAAAATGTCTCATTTTGGCTGGGGGGAGGGTAGTAGTTGATATTAACAAAAAAAAACTAACTGTGTTTTTTTTCATAAACCATTTGCAAATTGTTGTTACTAAGATAACAGAGCAAGGAGGAATTTTATTGACTCTTGAGATGTATTTTAGTAAATATTTTTCAATGGTTATTTACAATATTCATAACAAGTCCTATCATAATACTTCTTGAAATATTCAGGTTTACAAACTCTCGCATTGTAATCACTTCATTTTGCTTATATACTCATTTAACATGTTTTCTTAAACCTTAATTTTCACACACACACTTTAACATATGATTGTAGGTTGCACACTAGATTATTACATTATTTATATTCTTTTGTTGAAGGTAACAACTAAGGGAAAGGGATGGTATATAAATTGCCAAAAAAAAGTAAAAAAAAAATAATGATAATAAAAATATAGATAAGTTTGGTTTCGTAGCCACCCTAACCTAAGCAATTAAGCCCGAAGGGGTCTTTTAACATCTAATACCCTAAAGTTAATTGACTTGGGAGCTACTGGTCCAACTTTTGTTGTATGGGTTGAGGAGAAAAGCTTAAGGGAATCAAACATTGCATTATCTAGTATCAATATTTGCAACCCAAGTTACTAACCTCGTAAGGGTGTCTCAACGCCTAATGCCTTATGATTGTGCATCAAAAGTATCATTAAGTCTCTTATTTTACATATATATTTATTGTTTTTATTTGGTTTTTTTTATAATAATTGATGTGTTTTTCAGTAATGAAGTTTGTTTTAATGTTTCGATAGGTTTTGGAGCTTAAATAAATTAATTTAGGAAATTCAATGTCGGAATTCAGAACAAAGAATTGAAGAGACATTTAGTTGAAGATTGAAGCAAATCTTGGTTCAAATAAGTGCTTCAAATTTGTCCCAAAAATCAATTCTATTCCAATTCTAGAAAAGAATATCATATGATCTATTTTAAGCCCAAACTTGCCTCATGTTGTGTGCAAACTTCAACCATTAAACACTCAAGGTTTCAATGTCAATCTTAGCCCAAATAATAGGTATATTTGTATACTTATTTGATGCTTAAACTCAGCCCCAAATCAACCTTCAAATCAGCCCAAACACAATCCATGATCTTACATGTTCATACAACAACAATTGATTTATTTTGGGTAATCCATTGATCCAAGAAGGCAAGCACATGAATGGAAAGCTGGAGGAGACATTTTTACATTATTTTGGGTCAAAAAGAAGAAAGAGATAGCTCATAAATGAGGAAGAAAAACGTGCACCAAAGTGGTTGCAAAGTTGTCCTGATTTGATTTTTCAGAACACTTTTTGGTGTTTTGCCCATAACTTTTGACTCAGGCGTCCAAATGAGCTGTTCTTTAATGATATTGAAAGGTGACAAAGTTTTCTATAAATATGTCTCTAATAGACTTTTCCAAAAAAGGCTTCTAAGAGGGTAAAATTGCTGTCCAAAGTTAGAGTCAGATTTGTGTCTGAATTTTTTCTAAAATTGTTTTGTGTTCTTCTTTATAGATTTTGGTTCTTTAGTTTGTAAAACTTATTATTTCAGTTTGATTCAAGTTATTTCATATTTATTGAAGTGTTCTTATATATAATCATGGTTGGCTAATCTCTTTCTTGGATCCAAATCAAGGATGATGGTGATTGAGGTGAGTTCTTTAGGATATGAATGAATCTTAATGTTTATCTTCTCATTTTCTTCATGAATGATTTATTATTGCAAAGAAATTTTAGAAATCATTTAGGTAATGTTATAATCTTGAATTTTTATGCACAAACTTTAGTTTTGGTATAGAGATTGCTTGATTCAATGTCTTACTTAATATGAAAGTACTTGTTCATTCTTAAGCAATAATCAATCTTCATCTTTCTAAACTTCATTGTAAAATCTTCGATCTAATATCACCATCGTTGATATTAGGTTGAGTTATCTTATATATGTTGAAGAAATCACTAGTACATCACCATTAAAATTGATTTGGACCAAGACTTACTTTTTCTTGTCATTTAAAATCTATTTACACTTTTTCATCTTTGAAAACAAATCCATCAATTATTTTCAACCAAGTTATTGTTAATTTAATTTCTCTTGAATTTTTTTCTTGTTACCTAGCTTAATTTCCAGATCTAGCTCTCTGTGGATATGACCTCGATCTTACCGAGTTAATTGCTACATCGCACACTCGTGCACTTGCGAGTTAAAACAAGCCGATCATAAAAAGCGGTCAAGCACCTTAAGACCAACTGGTCTGGGAGTCATTAGCCGAAAGCTTATTACATGGGTTAAAAATGCATTGTATTTTAAGTTACATGTGTATATTTTTTTAAGAAAAAGACAAAAAAAATCACAACCCAAGAAAGTTAACCTTAAACATTAGAAGACAAATTTGGTTTTCTTCCCAGCAAATCTTCATAACTATGTGTTGATATTTTGAGCACACAAAAAAAGAGTTTATTAATATCTTGTTTAAGAGATATTGAGCAGATATATAAATTTAATGAAAGTTTGTTTATCGGGATAGATTAATGGAAGTTGAATGATGAATACCTTCCTTTATGGAATTTGCAAATTCTTTTTCTATTTTAATGCTTTGATTACTAGGGACTAGTAATAAGCTGGTTGGGGGTTGTGATTAGTACTTAAAAGTTCATTTTTATCAAGATTTTATATCATTATTTTGCACTTGAAGTATCAATAATTCCTTAACTAAAGCATGTTTTATAATAACATATCTAATAATATAAGATAACTTTAATTTATGGTAAATGTTTATTTTAAATGCAGGCCTATCACATAAATAAAAAGATTGATTGATGAGTTTAAGAACTAAAATTGAAAGGACAAAGAGATGGCCAAACTTAGAAAAGAGATGTCGGTGCAATCCAAACCAGAACACTATTCGGTAATTAGATCATATTTGGAGCTGTAGATCTCAGATTTTGGTCTACGTTATATGGATGGAAAGGTAAGACATAGGTCTAGAACTTTCATATGGTGCCCAAGATCTAAAAAGGCCATTTTCAAGTCCAAATTGTAGCAACAACAAAGAAGCTCGAATTTGTCTTCCAGCCCGAGCACTGTTCAGTGTTTGGCCCATATCTGGAGTTCTAGAAGTCCAAATGAGCTGAATTTTTTACAAATCATCAATTAGTCATCAAATCAATAGTTTCCAATTTTCGCCTATAAAAGGAGGCATTTGCCATGCATTTAGGCATCTTGGTCTCTAGATCAAAATCATGCTCTTGCTTTCTCTCTTTGTATTTTTTTTATAATGTTTATGTTTGCTTTCATTAATATCAAGTTTGTCTTCCATTTCCTTTCCTTTATTTAGTTAACTTTTACCTTATTTATGTTCTTATTTTGTTTATTTATTTTTCTTTCTTTCATTATGTTTAGTTAAGTTTATCATGTCAAGGTGAAAAGGTTACACTAATGGTGTAAGAATAAGTATAATGTAAACTTAATATGGACTTTAATGTTTGATACTAACATGTTTTATATTTGTTATCTTGTTCACTCTTTAATACTTTGCTTGTTAAATGACTAATCTTGATTTATGTTGTATAACACATGGTACAACAAATGCTTGGCACTTTCATAGCCCATAGTGTATGGTATAACCGACACCTGAGCTATGAAAGGAACTTGATTTGTTATTAACATAAGTTATAATCATGAATACCTAATGAGATTTACAAGTATTAGCATTAATCGAATAAGATAACTAATGTAATCATGTTACAATTTATAATCTAACTAGAACCTTCTTTGTATGTGGTGATTAGTACTTAAACGTGTATTTTTTATCAAGATTTTATATCATCACATTCAAGGACATAGACAGCTGCAAAAAATATTTTAAAATAGATTTTATTGGTCCACCATGTTCAAGGACATGCATGCATTCTGTAAAACTTGTGAAAATTATCAAAAAGTTGAAACTGGTCAAAAAAATTTGTTTTCTAATTCTCAACTCTATTCATTCTCTAGAGAGCTAAGATCAAGGTGGAGCAATCCTTATGGGGCTTATGATATTGAGAATTCAATGAATGACAATGTTTTTAAGGAAAATGGACATCGTTTGAAAGCTTACTCTGATAATTTTCCTAATGAAAATGAATCAACTGGTTTGAATGATCTTGTAGATAAAGGTTGATTGATTTTTTCTCACATTGTTTTTCTGTTTCTTTTTTAGTAATTTTTGCTAGTTTCTCTCACCCCGGTCAAATGGCGGACAACGGTACTCCGTGACTTAAGTCGGTTCTTTTAGTTTCCCATAATAACTGATATCTGTGTATATATTTGTGCAATTCTTTGAATCTCTCGTCCGATTCTCATTTAAAAATGGACACTAATCTTAAAAAATTGAAAAAGTATTTTCCCACTTTGCCTTAGAATGCGATTATAAAAATTTAACGTGTTAGATGTGCAAGATTAAGACTATTAATGAATCATGGAATTCCTGAAAATATTTGCTGGTTGATTGAAGCAAAAGTCAGATTATCAGGTGAGTCCTCTAATTTCTTCCTTTTACACATGCCTGGAACAGGTAAAAACACTTTTACAAAGAAACGTCGTGCAAAACAACTGAAAGTCTGTCATCGATGTGCTAGATGGACTTGTAATGCACAATGTTGTTCTTTAGAAATGGTATCTATAAACCGTGAAGATAAAATACAATTCATTAAGGATGACCTAAGTAAGGAGTCTTTAGATAATCTTCTATTAACTCTTGAGACGCATCCGAGTGGAGATGTGTATCGTGCAATTCATGATTTATGACCACTATTTCATAAAGAACATGCTCGACTTAGTCTTGGGAAACTGACAAAAAAAGATCATGTTTGCAAGTTTTTAAGAAAATTGGATGGGAAGCCTATCAAAAAAAGCCGTTCTTGGATGTAAAACCAAGGGAAGATGTGAGCCACAATGACAACTACCTGTACAGACACATGCTTTTTGAAAAATAAATAAATAAATAAATAGAGAGAGAGAGAGAGAGAGTGTGTGTGTGAGAATTCAACTGGCCTACATATAAGTGGTATGATTGCCTTTTTAATTTCTCATCTATAAAATCCTCTCTTCCTTCCTTTCATTTCTACTCAACCCATACATTCAACAAATATAGAAGTCTATAGAAATGGCAAGTTCCTCAGTTCATCACATAAGAAATATTTGTGTTTTCGGTGGATCAAGTCCTGGGAAAGAAAAGGAGTTTTTAGAATCAGCAAATCATCTTGCTCAGGTGTTAGCTGAGAGAAAGATTCATTTAGTATATGAGGGAGATAGTCTGGGGTTAATGGGAGGTGTGTCAATAGCTGTATTTTTAGGAGGTAGTCAAGTTTTGGGGGTCGTCCCCAAAGCTTTAGCACAAGGGGATATCATTGGAAAAACAATTGGAGAGAAACTACAGGTCTCCACAATGTCTGATCGAATGAATGCAATGTTTAACCATATTGATGCCTTCATTGCTTTACCAGGTGGTCTAGGCACATTGGAAGAGATCTTTCATATTTTCTCTTGGGCCCAACTGCACATTCACCATAAACTCATAGGTCTATTAAATGTTAATGGTTATTATGATAAGTTGTTGTCTTTTCTTGATCATGCTGTGGAACATGAATTTTTAACATCTTCTACACGACAAATCATAAACTCTGCTACTACTGCTGAACAATTGATTGACCAACTACAATCTTTCATTCCTGTAATTGATCCCTCCAAGAGTCGCATAAATTGGTCATCTAAGAAAAGTTGTAAAAAGCTTAGATTATATTTGAGTCTTCATTTGTGAATCTTTGTCTCTTTTGGTTTTATTATTGTGTTTTGTTGTTTCTTATATTTGTTTCAATGTGTTTCAGGTTTGTTAGTGTTTGTTATTTCAGGTGATATCTTCTATACTCTACCTTTATACCTTAGAACATTGAGGACAATGTCTCGTTTTGGTTGGGGGAAGAGGGAAGTAGCTAAAAAAAAAAAACCTAACTGTGTTTTCTATTTTATAAAGTATGTGCAAAATTGTTGTTACTATGATAGTAAAGTAAATGAGATCTTTTTATGACTCTTGAGACGCATCTTAGTAACCATTATTAATAAGGTCTATCATAATACTTCTTAAAATATTCAGGTTTACAAACTCTCGCATTACTATCACTTAATTCTGCTCATATACTCATTTAACATGTATTTTTAAACCTTAATTTACACACACACACTTTAACATATGATTGTGGGTTGCATATTGGATTATTACATTATTTATGTTCTTTTGTTAAAGGTAACAACTAAGGGAAAATGGATAGTATATAATTAAAAAAAGAAAAATATAAAAAAAAATGATGATAATAAAAATATAGATAAGTTTGGTTTCATAGCCTCCCTAACCTAAGCAATTAAGCCCGAAGGGGTGTTTTAACAACTAATACCCTAAAATCAGCTAGCTATTGGCCCAACATTTGTTACATGGGTTGAGGACAAAAGCTTAAGGGAATCAAACATTGCACTATGTACGTATCAATATCT
Source organism: Populus euphratica (assembly GCF_000495115.2). Taxonomy (NCBI): domain Eukaryota; kingdom Viridiplantae; phylum Streptophyta; class Magnoliopsida; order Malpighiales; family Salicaceae; genus Populus; species Populus euphratica. Next base: position 22,204 of record NW_011501547.1, read on the forward strand.
GCAACCCGAGTTACTAAGCTCGCAGGGGTGTCTCAACACCTAATGCCCTAAGACCAACTAGTCTGGAAGTCATTAGTCAAAAGCTCGTTACATGGGTTAAAGATGCATGGTGTTTTAAGTTATATGTATATATATTTTAAAAAAATGAAAAAAAGAAAAAAATAATAATCCCAACCCAAGGAAGTTAACCTTAAACATTAGAACAAAAATTTTGTTTTTTTCCAAGAAAAGCCCCATAATTATGTGTTGATATATTGAGCATAAAAGAAAGGTTTATTAATATCTTGTTAAGAGGTATTGAGTAGATATATAAATTTAATGAGAGTGTGTTTATCTTGATAGATTAATGGAAGTTGAATGATGAATACCTTGCTTTCTGAAATTTGTAAATTGTTTTTCTATTTTAACGCTTTGATTACTAGAGACTAATAATAAGTTAGTTGGGGGGTGTGATTAGTACTTAAAAGTGTATTTTTTTATCAAGGTTTTATGTCATCATTTTGCACTTCAAGTATCAATAACTCCTTAACTAAAGCATGTTTTATAATAGCATATCTAATAATATAAGATACCTTTAATTTGTGGTAAATGTTCATTTTAAATGCAGGCCTATCACATAAATGAAAGGATTGATTGATGAATTTAAGAAATAAAAATGAAAGGACAAAGAGATGGCCAAACTTAGAAAAGAGATGTCGATGCAATCCAAACCGGAACACTGTTCAGTATTTGAATCATATCTAGAGCTGTAGATCTCATATTTAGGTCTATTTTATATGGATGGAAAGATAAGACATAGGCCTACAACTTTCATATGGAGCCCAACTTAAAAAGGCTATTTTCAAGTCAAAATTGTAGCAACAATAAAGAAGTCCGAATCTGTCTTCCAACTCGAGCACTGTTCAGTGTTTGGCACATATCTGGAGTTCTAGAAGTCCAAATGACCTAAATTTTTTACACAAGAAAGCTGAGACAATTTTCTACAACGTTCCTGTTTTCAAGTGGCTCCAAATTGGAAGATATCAATGATATTTTGGGCAGACAAAAGAAGATAAAGATTGTCACCAAGTCAAGAGTTGGTCACCCACTCATCAATTAGTCATCAAATCAATAGTTCCCAATTTTGGCCTATAAAAGGAGGCATTTGCTATGGATTTAGGCATCTTGGTTTCCAGGTCAGGATAATGCTCTTGCTTTCTCTCTTTGTATTTTTTGTAATGTTTATGTTTTACTTTCATTAATATCAAGTTTATGCCTTTCATTTCCCTTCGTTTACTTTGTTAATTCTTATCTTATTTATGTTCTTATTTTGTTTTTTTTTCTTTCATTATGTTTAGCTTAGTTTATTATGTCAAGGTGTAAGAATAAGTATAATGTAAACTCAATATGGACTTTAATGTTTGATACCAACATGTTTTGTATTTGTTATCTTGTTCACTCTTTAATACTTTGCTTGTTAAATGACTAATCTTGATTTATGTTGTATAACACTTGGTACACAAATGCTTGGCACTTTCATAGTTCATATTGTATGGTATAATTGACACCTGAGCTATTAAAGGAACTTGATTTGTTATTAACATAAGTTATAATCATGAATGTTTGACGAGATTTACAAGTATTAGCATTAATCGACTAAGATGACTAATGTAATCATGTTAACAATCTATAATCAAATTGAAACCTTCTTTGTGTGTGCCTTATATATGTAGAAAAGTATGGATGTTAGCTTTCGAATGTCAGTAGAATCACATCGTTTTGACCTTTAAAGCTCAAGTTCTGCACAAAACATCGATTGGAGCTCAAATCTATCAATTATCTCCAATTTACTTGTTTTTAAATCTTTCATCCAAAAGTGTCTTCAAAACATAAAACAAATAATATCAATGAATTTTATGTATAAAACACTAGATAAATATGGGTAAAATTATCAAATAATATGGTTGCATCAATGTCCATGATCAAAATCCTCGGTCTCCTCATTTGTATTCTTTGCATAAACTCCTTTAAAAGTGAAACAACTTGTCTGGTAGACCTTTTACCCTTAAGAGCTCTATTGGCTAGCACTCCTTGAAGACTAGCTACCTTAGTTCTCAATCCAGCCATCACATTCTTAACCTCTCCAAACCTCAACTTCATCATTTTCAATTGTTGTTGCATAGTCAAATAACCTCATTCTGAATTGTTCTTATCATTTAGCGATGATAATCCACTTTTGGTTGACATCGTCATATTAATAGTAAAAAAATATATCCTCACATTCTCTCATGTGTTTACACTCAATAGATGTCACTCCTTTCATGTTTCACTCAAAACTTTAGGTTTTTATGATAATATGCTCATATTTTTACCTTTTACCTCTTGATAAACACTTAAAAGTGCATTTTTATCAAGGTTTTATATCATCATTTTGCACTTGAAGTATCAATAACTCCTTAACCAAAGCATGTTTTATAATAACATATCTAATAAAATAAGATACCTTTACCAAAGCATGTTGATGCAACTATATTATTCGATAATTTCACCCACATTTAACTAGTATTTTGTGTATATTTTATATATATAATGCCTTAATATTCTTTATTTGATGTTTTGAAGGCACTTATGGATGAAAGATGCAAAAAGGGAGTAAATTGGAGGTAATTGACAGATTTTACATTTAGTCGATGTTTTGTGCAGAGCGTGAGCTCTAGAGGTCAAAATAAACTGATTCTTATGGCATTAAAAAGCTAACATCCATACCTTTCTATACATCTAAGGCAAGAAAATAAAATAAGAAAGAGCATGGAAATTGTACTGATTAGTACTTAAAAGTGCATTTTTATCAAGTTTTTATATCATCATTTTGCACTTGAAGTATCAAGAACTCTTTAACTAAAGCATGTTTTATAATAACATATCTAATAATATAAGATGCCTTTAATTTATGGTAAATGTTCATTTTAAATGCAGCCCTATTACATAAATGAAAGGATTGATTGATGAATTTAAGAACTGAAATTAAAAGGACAAAGAGATGGCCAAACTTAGAAAAGAGATACAGGTGTAATCCAAACCGAAACACTGTTCAGTAATTAAGTCATATTTGGAGGTGTAGATCTCAGATTTAGGTCTACTTTATATAGATGGAAAGTTAAGACATAGGCCTACAACTTTCATGTCGATGTCCGTTTTAAAAAGGTCATTTTCAAGTCCAAATTGTAGCAACAACAAAAAAGTCTAAATTTATCCTGTAGCCTAAATATTGTTTAATGTTTCGCCTATAACTGGAGTGCTAGAAGTCCAAATGACCTCAATTTTTTTTATGGAAAGCTAATACAATTTTTGACAACTTTCATGCTTCAAGTGATTCCAATTCTAACATTATCAATGATATTTTGGGTAGACAATAGAATATAAGGATTGTCACCAAGTCAAGAGTTGGCCACCCACTCATCAATTAGTCATCAAATCAAATGTTTCCAATTTTGGCCTATAAAAGGAGATATTTGCCATGTATTTAGACATCTTGGTTTTCAGATCAAGATCATGTTCTTACTTTCTCTCTTTGTATCTTTGTATTGTTTAAGTTTTGTTTTCATTAATATCAAGTTTATGCCTTTCATTTCCTTTCCTTTACTTGGTTAATTTTTATCTTATTTATATTCTTATTTTGTTTATTTATTTTTCTTTCTTTCATTATGTTTAGTTAAGTTTATTATGTCAAGGTGAAAAGGTTACACTAATGGTGTAAGAATAAGTAAAGTGTAAACTCAACATGGACCTTAATATTTGATACTAACATGTTTTGTATTTGTTATCTTGTTCACTCTTTAATACTTTGCTTGTTAAATGACTAATCTAGATTTATGTTGTATAACACTTGGTACAACAAATACTTGGCACTTTCATAGCCCATATTGTATGGTGTAACTGACACCTAAGCTATGAAAGGAACTCGATTTGTTGTTAACATAAGTTATAATCATGAATGCCTAACAACATTTACAAGTATTAGCATTAATCAAATAAGATAACTAATGTAATCATGTTAATAATTTGTAATCTGATTGGAACCTCCTTTGTGTGTGGTTTCCATATGAGTAATAAGAGTTTATACTATACTTGTTTGACATACCATTAGTGGATCGTCTAACCTTAACATTTGTTGTTATCATTGTTTAATCCATACATTGATCTTTCATCTCAAAGTTCTCATCAACTTCTTCTTCTTCTTTATTATTACTACTACTACTACTACTACTATTATTATTACTAGTTTCATTACTATTACTATTATCAGTAGTATTATTAGTATTAGTACTATTATTATTGTTGTTTATAATTTATACAATTAACCTCCTAGTGGTTTGATGATTAGTACTTAAAAGTACATTTTTATCAAGGTTTTATATCATTAGTTTGCACTTGAAGTATCAATAACTCCTTAACTAAAACATGTTTTATAATAACATATCTAATAATATAAGATACCTTTAATTTGTAGTAAATATTCATTTTAAATGCAGGCCTATCACATAAATGAAAGGATTGATTGATGAGTTTAAGAACTGAAATTGAAAGGACAAAGAGATGGCCAAACTTAGAAAAGAGATGTCGGTGCAGTCCAAACAGAAACACTGTTCGGTAATTGGGTCATATCTGGAGGTGTAGATCTTGAAATTAGGTCTACTTTATATGGATGGAAAGGTAAGGCATAGGCCTATAACTCTTATATGGAGCCCAAGATTTAAAAAGGTCATTTTGAAGTCCAAATTGTAGCAACAACAAAGAAGTCTGAATCTATCCTCTAGCCCGAGCACTCTTCAGTGTTTGGCCTATATCTGGAGTTCCAGAAGTTCAAATGATCTCCATTTTTTACCCTAGAAAGAAGAGACAATTTCCTACAACTTTAATGTGCAAGTGGTTCTCATTTTGACGTTATCAATGACGTTTTAGGCAAACAAGAGAAGATAAGGATTGTCACCAAGTCAAGAGTTGGCCACCCACTCATCAATTAGTCATCAAATCAATAGTTCCTAATTTTAGCCTATAAAAGGAGGCATTTACCATGCATTTAGGCATCTTGGTTTCCAGATCAAGATCATGCTCTTGCCTTCTATCTTTGTATTTTTTGTTATTTTTATGCTTTGCTTTCATTAATATCAAGTTTATGCCTTTCATTTCCTTTCATTTACGTAGTTAACTTTTATCTTATTTATGTTTTTATTTTTTTTTATTTTTCTTTCTTTCATTATGTTTAGCTAAATTTATTATGTCAAGGTGAAAAGGTTACACTAATGGTGTAAGAATAAGTATAGTGTAAACTTAATATGGACTTTAATGTTTGATACTAACATGTTTTGTATTTGTTATCTTGTTCACTCTCTAATACTTTGCTTGTTAAATGACTAATCTAGATTTATGTTGTATAACACTTGGTACAACAAATGCTTGGCACTTTCATAGCCCATAATGTATGGTATAACCGACACCTGAGCTATGAAAGGAACTTGATTTGTTGTTAAAATAAGTTATAATCATGAATGCCTGACGAGATTTACAAGTATTAGCATTAATCGAATAAGATAACTAATGTGATCATGTTAACAATTTATAATCAAGTTTTTCCCATCTTGCAGAACAAACTGTTTAAAAAAAAAATCAATACTTTCACTCAAAAACTAGGTGAAACATTTTACCAATGTTGTGATAGGTATCGAGACTTGGTTAATACTTGTCCTTATCATGGTTTTGAAACATAAAGATTGGTTTCACATTTTTATGAAGGGTTAACACCTAAAGATAGGCAACTGGTTAAGTTGATGTGCAATGAAACTTTTAAAGATAAAGACCCTAATGAAGCAATAGAGTACTTAGACTTTCTAGCTAAAAATGCTCAAAATTAGGACACCGCAGGTACTTATAAGGCACCGAGTAAAACTTAACCTCATATATCTAGTGGAGGTATGTACAACCCTAGGGAAGATCATGACCTCCAAGCCAAGTTTGCATCTTTAGCTACAAAATTCGAGGCATTAGAATTGAAAAGGAGTGGTCGATTAAAATCTGTTCAAGACATTGCATGCCAAATCTGTGAAACAAATGAATACTCAACCAATAACTGTTCAACCTTTTGTTCTTTTAAGAAATGTTTCCATGAACAAGTCTAACACGAAAAAAAGATTGATGTCTTCTCCCAAGTGCAGGAGTGTTGAAGTAATAAATAACCCAGCAAGACCGGGGTCGAACCACAGGGAGGTTAATTGTACAAATTATAAATAACAATAATACAACAACAATGATAATAACAACAACAACAACAATAATAGTAATAATAATAATAATAATAATAATAATAGTAATAATAGTAATAATAGTAATAATAATAGTAATAATAATAATAAAGAAAAAGAAGGAGAAGAAAAAGTAGAAGATGAGAACTTTGAGATGGAATATTAATGTAACGATTAAACAATGATAATAACAAATGTCAAGGTTAGAGGATCCACTAATGGTATGTCAAACAAGTATAGTATAAACTCTTATTATTCAATTCAAAACCACACAAAAAGGAGGTTCCAATCAGATTATAGATTGTTAACGTGATTACATTAGTCATCTTATTCGATTAATGCTAATACTTGTAAATCTCGTCAAGCATTCATGATTATAACTTATGTTAACAACAAATCAAGTTCCTTTCATAGCTCAGGTGTCGGTTATACCATACAATATGAACTATGAAAGTGTCAAGCATTTGTTGTACCAAGTGTTATACAACATAAATCAAGATTAATCATTTAACAAACAAAGTATTAAAGAGTGAACAAGATAACAAATATAAAACATGTTAGTATCAAATATTAAAGTCCATATTAAGTTTACACTATACTTATTCTGACACCATTAGTGTAACCTTTTCACCTTGACATAATAAACTTAGCTAGACATAATGAAAGAAAGAAAAATAAATAAACAAAATAAGAACATAAAAGTTAACTAAGTAAAGGAAAGAAACATAAATAAGATAAGAGTTAACAGAGTAAAGGAAAGGAAATGAAAGGCATAAACTTGATATTAATGAAAGCAAAGCATAAACATTACAAAAAAATACAAAGAGAGAAAGCAAGAGCATGATCTTGATCTGGAAACCAAGATTCCTAAATGCATGGCAAATGCCTCCTTTTATAGGCTAAAATTGGGAACTATTGATTTGATGACTAGTTAATGAGTGAGTGACCAACTCTTGACTTGGTGACAATCCTTATCTTCTCTTGTCTGCCCAAAACATCATTGATAACGTCAAAACTGGAGCATTAATAACATCAAAATTGGAGAACGTCATTGATAACGTTAGAATTGGAGTCACTTGAAAACATGAAAGTTGTAGGAAAGTGTCTCAGCTTTCTTGTGTAAAACATTCAGCTCATTTCAACTTCTAGAACTCCAGATATGGCCAAAATATTGAACAGTACTCGGGTTGGAGGACAGATTCAGGCTTCTTTGTTGTTGCTACAATTTGGACTTGAAAATGGCCTTTTTAGATCTTGGGTTCCATATAAAAGTTGTATGCCTATGTCTTACCTTTCCATCCATATAAAGTAGACCTAAATCTGAGATCGACAGCTCCAGATATGACCCAATTACCAAACAGTATTCCGGTTTGGATTGCACTGACATCTCTTTTCTAAGTTTGGCCATCTCTTTATCCTTTCAATTTCAGTTCTTAAATTCATCAATCAATCCTTTCATTTATGTGATAGGCCTACATTTAAAATGAACATTTACCACAAATTAAAGGTATCTTATATTATTAGATATATTATCAAATTAAAGCTATCTTATATTATTATATATATTATTATATAAAACATGCTTTAGTTAAGGAGTTATTGATACTTTGAGTGCAAAATGATGATATAAAACCATGATAAAAATGCACTTTTAAGTACTAATCACACCCCCCCAACCAGCTTATTACTAGTCCCTAGTAATCAAAGCGTTAAAATAGAAAAACAATTTGCAAATTCCACAAGACAAGGTATTCATCATTTAACTTCCATTAATCTATCCAGATAAACAAACTCTCGTTAAATTTATATACCTGCTCAATACCTCTGAACAAGATATTCATAAACCTTTCTTTTGTGCTCAATGTATCAACACAAAATTATGGGGCTTTTCTTGGAAGGAAACAAAATTTTTGTTCTAATGTTTAAGGTTAACTTCCTTGGGTTGGGATTATTATTTTTGTCTTTTTTTTTCTTCTTTTTTTTTAAAAAAATATATATACATATAATTAAAAAACAGCATGCATCTTTAACCCATGTAATGAGCTTTTAGCTAATGACTCCCAGACTAGTTGGTCTTAGAGCATTAGGTGTTAAGACGCCCCTACGAGCTTAGTAACTCGGGTCGCAAATACTAGTATGTAGATAATGCAATGTTTGATTCCCTTAAGCTTTTCTCCTCAACCCATGTAACAAGTGTTGGGCCAATAGCTCCCAAGTCAGTTGACTTTAGGGTATTAGGTGTTAAAACACCCCTTCGAGCTTAATTGCTTAGGTTAGGGAAGCTACGAAACCAAACTTATCTACATTTTTATTATTATCATTTTTTTTATTTTTTTTTTATTTTTTTCTTTTTAATTATATACAATCCCTTTCTCTTAGTTGTTACCTTTAACAAAAGACCATAAATAATGTAATAATCCAATATGCAACCCACAATCATATGTTAAAGTGTGTGTGTGTAAATTAAGATTTAAGAATACATGTTAAATAAGTATATGAGCAGAATTAAGTGATAACAATGCGAGAGTTTATAAATCTAAATATTTGAAGAAGTATTATGATAGACCTTGTTACGAATGATTACTAAGATGCGTCTCAAGAGTCATAAAAGTTCTCCTTACTCTGCCATCATAGTAACAACTATTTTGCACATGTTTTATGAAATAGAAAACACAGTTTTTTTTTTTTAGCTACTACCCTCTCCTCCCAACAAAAACAAGACATTGTCCTCAATATTTAAAGGTAGAAAGATAGAGTATAGAAGATATCACCTGAAATAACGAACATTGACAAACCTGAAAGACATTGAAACAAATATAAGTAACAACAAAACAGAATAATAAAACCAAAAGACACAAAGATTCACAAATGAAGGCTCAAATCCAATCTAAGCTTTTTACGGCTTTCCTTAGTTAACCAATTTATACGACTCATGGAAGGATCAATTATAGGAATGAAAGATTGTAGATGGTCAATCAATTGTTCAGCAGTAGTAGCAGAGATTATGATTTGTTGTGCAGAAGATGCTAGAAATTCCTGTTCCACAGCATGATCAAGAAAAGACAACAACTTATCATAATAACCATTAACATTTAACAAACCTATGGGTTTATGGTAAATGTGCAGTTGGGCCCAAGAGGAAATATGAAAGATCTCTTCCAATGTGCTTAGACCACCTGGTAAGGCAATGAAGGCATCAACATGGTTAAACATTGCATTCATTTAAGCTAACATTGTGGAGACTTGAAGTTCTTCTCCAATTGTTTTTCCAATGATGTCCCCTTTTGCTAAAGCTTCGGGGACAACCCCCAAAACTTGACTACCTCCTAAAAATACAGCTATTGACACATCTCCCATTAACCTAAGACTACCTCCCCTATATACTAAATGAATCTTTCTCTCAGCTAACACTTGACCAAGATGATTTGCTGATTCTAAAAACTCCTTTTCTTTCCCAAGACTAGATCCATCAAAAACACAAATATTTCTTATATGATGACCTGAGGAACTTGCCATTTCTACACACTTTTGTATTTGTTGAATGTATGGGTTGAGTAGAAATGAAAGGAAAGAAGAGAGGATTTTATAGATGAGAAATTAAAAAGGCAATCATACCACCTATATGTAGGCCAACTAGAGTCTCACACACACTCTCTCTCTCTCTTTATTTATTTATTTATTTACTTTTGAAAAAGCGTGTGTATGTACAGGTAGTTGTGATTGTGGCTCACATCTTCCCTTGGTTTTACGTCCAAAAACGGCTTAAACGCCCTTTATGGGTCGGGGATAGGCTTCCCATCCAGTTTTTTTAAAAACTGGCAAACAGGATCTTTTTTAGTCAGATTTCCAAGACTAAGTCGATTATGTTCTTTATGAAATAGTGGTCATAAATCATGAATTGCACGATGCACATCTCCACTAGGATGTGTCTCAAGAGTCAATAGAAGATTATCTAAAGACTCCTTACTCAGGCCATCCTTAATGAATTCTATTTTATCTTCACAGTTTATAAATACCATTCCTAAAGAATGACATTGTGCATTACAAGTCCATCTAGCACATCGATGACAGACTTTCAGTTGTTTTGCACCACGTTTCTTTGCAAAAGTGCTTTTACCTGTTCCAGGCATGTGTGAAATGAAGGAGTTAGAGGACTTACCTGATAATCGGACCTTTGCTTCAATCAACCAGCGAATATCATCAGGAATTCCATGATTCATTAACAATCTCAATCTTGCACATCTAACACGGTAAATTTTTGTAATTGCATTCTGAGGCAAAGCGGGAAAATACTTTTTTAATTTTTCAAGATTAGTGTCCATTTTCAAATGAAAATTGGAAGAGAGATTCAAAGAATTGCACAAATATATACACAGATATCAGTTATTGTGAGAAACTGAAAGAACCGACTTAAGTCACGGAGTACCGTTATCCGCCATTTAACCGGGGTGAGAGAAAATAGCAAAAATCACTCAAAAAGAAACACAAAAACAATGTGAGAAAAACAAAATAATCAACCTTTATCTACAAGATCATTCAAACTAGTTGATTCATTTTCACTAGGAAAATTATCAAAGTAAGCTTTCAAACAATGTCCATTTTCCTTAAAAACATTGTCATTCATTGAATTCTCAATATCACAGGCCCTATAAGGATTGCTCCATCTTGATCTTAGCTCTCTAGGGAATGCATAGAGTTGAGAATTATAAAACAAAAAGTTTTCACCAGTATCAACTTTTTGACAATTTTCACAAGTTTTGCAGAATGCATGCGTGTCCTTGAACATCGTGGGCCAATAAAATCCATTTTGAAAGATTTTTGTAGCTGTCTTTTTTGACAAAAATTAACACCCACATGCTTTATAATGACAAAGTTTAATGACACTACTTACCTCATTGTCTTTGAAATATTTGATCAGGACAATATTTGAATAAGTTAGGGTCATCACAATAAAAGTTCTTCACTTCGTTCAAAAACTTTTCTTTGTCTTGGGTACTCCAATCAGCTGGCAAATCTCCTACAGCAAGAAAATTGATATTTTTATCATACCAAGGCATTGGATTAAAAGAAAGTACAGATTCATAAGGAAAGTAATCATCGATTAGTGTGATGTTAGATGTTGAATTTGTTGTCACTTTTGACAAATGATCCGCATCAATATTTTCAATGCTTTTGTCATCCGTGATTTCTTCCTCAGAATAAATCATTTGCAAATCTTCAGATTCATCCAACTCATTTTTACTTAAAGTAGATTCAAGTTGATCATAAACTAATTCATCAATATGATCTACTTCTTGTACATCATTATCATCTCTAGGTTGCTTGCAAATGTTGAAAATATTCATCTCCAACGTCATGTTTCCAAATGATAGCTTTATCACTCCATTCCTACAATTAATCAATGCGTTAGAGGTTGCAAGAAACGGACGTCCTAAAATAACAGGAAATGAATTACATGCTTCAACAGGTTCTGTGTCCAAGACAATAAAATCCACAAGATAAATGAATTTATCGACTTGTACTAACACATCTTCAATTATTCCTTTAGGCACTTTTACAGATGTATCGGCAAGTAAAAGAGATATTGAAGTTGGTTTTAACTCACTTAGATTCAGACTCTGAAAAACTGAATATGGAAGTAAATTCACACTAGCACCTCTTTTAATTTTTTGTTCTCCAATAAAGCAAGAAATTGTAGGAGAACCAGGGTCTTTATATTTCAAAGCATTATTGTTCTGAAGAATGACACTTACTTGTTTGGCTAGAAAGGCTTTCTTTTTCACATTCAGTTTCCTCTTCACAATGCATAGATCTTTCAAAAATTTAGCATAGGAAGGAACCTGTTTAATAGCATCCAGCAAAGGTATATTGATCCTTACCTGTTTGAAAGTTTCAAAAATTTCAGAGTTGTGATTGACTTTCCTTTGTTTGGTCATGGCTTGAGGAAATGGAAGTGCTGGCGGAGAATCAGTCCTTTCTTTGCAATTTTCAGATTCAACCCCTTCCTTACCCTTAGAGATTGACTCATCATCTTTCTCATAAGGTTCAAGAGAGGGTTTTTCAATAACCTTACCACTGCGCAGAGTAGTGACTGATTTTGACTTGATCTATGTGTTGGCTTCCGGAACTACTTGCATTTGCATTGTATTGCCCCTTGGGATTTTGTTGTGGTTGAGATAGAGACTTACCTTTCTCTTGGAAACTGAGAGCAGATGTTAATTTTGCAAGAGTATCTTTAAAATCTGTCATGTTTTGAGCAAGTTGAGTATTGATTGTCTCTTGCTTTTCAATGAATGCATGCAATGTTTCCTCAAGATTTCTTCTAGGAGGTGGAGCATAAGGAGGTGCATATCCATGAGAATTTTGGAAATTGTGGTGTGCTTGAAACGGTGGTTGTGAAGTTTGTGCATTGTTCTTCTCACTCTTCCAACTCAAATTTGGGTGATTTCTCCAACCAGGGTTGTATGTTTGGGATTATGGGTTGTGGTTGGCCCTTTGGAAACTATTTAAAGCATGGGCTTGTTCATGGACACATTCCTTAAAAGAAGGCAAGGTTGGACAATTATTGGTTGAGTGTTCATTTGTTTCACAGATTTGACACACAATGTTTTCAACAGATTTTAATTGACCACTCTTTTTTAATTCTAGTGCCTCGACTTTTCTAGCTAAAGATGCAAACTTGGCTTGGAGGTCATGATATTCCCTAAGGTTATACATACCTCCACTAGATGTATGAGATTGAGTTTTACTGGGTATCTCATAAGTACCCGCGGTGTCCTAATTTTGAGCATTTTCAACTAACAAGTCTAAGTACTTCATTACTTCATCAGGGTCTTTATCTTCAAAAGTTCCATTGCACATCAATTCAACCATTTGCCTATCTATAGGTGTTAACCCTTCATAGAAATGTGAAACCAATCTCCATGTTTCAAAACCATGATGAGGGCAAGTACTAAGCAAGTCTCGATACCTATCCCAACATTGGTAAAATGTTTCTCCTGGTTTTTGAGTGAAAGTAGTGATTTGTCTTTTGAAAGAGTTTGTCCTGTGAGATGGGAAAAACTTCTTTAAAAATTGTTTTTGCATTTCATCCCAAGCACGAATGGATCCTGGTCTTAAATTTTGTAGCCATGTTTTAGCTTTATCTTTTAATGAAAAAGGAAAAAGCTTTAATCTGATGGTGTTCATGCTACAATTTAAATTATTATATGTGTTGCAGACCTCAAATTCCCTTAAATGCAAGTATGGATTTTCCAATTCTAAGCCATGAAAAGAAGGTAAAAGTTGAATAATACCTGGTTTAAAATTAAAATGAGATGCATCGGGAGGAAAAACTATGCATGATGGTGCACTTGTTCTTGTTGGATTCATGTGGTCTCTAAGTGTTCTAGCACAGTTATTCTCATTATTCTCATTATGAAGTGCTTGATTATCTTCTTCGGGCATATTTTCTGAAAATGATGAGGATACCTTACAAAGTCTACCACTTGATGTACGTGACCACACTGTCATGCACGTGTAGGAATATAATAAAAGGAAGAAGAAAACAAAAGAAGAAGAAACAAGAGAAAAGAAACGAAGTTATATACAAGAAAAGTGAAAAGAGAAAATAAAATAAATATTATAATTTATACAAGAACTTACCTCCCCGGCAACGGCGCCAAAAACTTGACACGACTAAAAGATTGATGTCTTCTCCTAAGTGCAGGAGTGTCGAAGTAATAAATTACCCGGCAAGACCGGGGTCGAACCATAGGGAGGTTAATTGTACAAATTATAAACAATAGTGATACAATAACAACAACAATAACAATAACAACAGCAATAATAACAACAACAACAACAACAACAACAATAATAATAATAATAATAATAATAATAGTAATAATAATAGTAATACTAATAATAATAGTAATAATAATAAAGAAAAAGAAGGAGAAGAAGAAGAAGAACATGAGAACTTTGAGAAGGAATATTAACGTAAAGATTTAGCAACGATAACGATAAATGTCAAGGTTAGAGGATCCACTAATGGTATGTCAAACAAGTATAGTATAAACTCTTATTAGTCAATTGGAAACCACACACAAAGGAGGTTCCAATTAGATTATAGATTGTTAACATGATTACATTAGTCATCTTATTCGATTAATACTAATACTTGTAAATCTCGTCAAGCATTCATGATTATAACTTATGTTAACAACAAATTAATGTTCCTTTCATAGCTCAGGTGTCGGTTATACCATACAGTATGGGCTATGAAAGTATCAAGCATTTGTTGTACCAAGTGTTATACAACATAAATCAAGATTAGTCATTTAACAAGCAAAGTATTAAAGAGTGAACAAGATAACAAATACAAAACATGTTAGTATCAAACATTAAAGTCCATTTTGAGTTTACACTATACTTATTCTTACACCATTAGTGTAACCTTTTCACCTTGACATAATAAACTTAGCTAGACATAATAAAAGAAAGAAAAATAAATAAACAAAATAAGAACATAAAAGTTAGGGTCATCATAATAAAAGTTCTTCACTTCGTTCAAAAACTTTTCTTTGTCTTGGGTACTCCAATCAGCTGGCAAATCTCCTACAGCAAGAAAATTGATATTTTTATCATACCAAGGCATTGGATTAAAAGAAAGTACAGATTCATTAGGAAAGTAATCATCGATTGGTGTGATGTTAGATGTTGAATTTGTTGTCACTTTTGACAAATGATCTACATCAACATTTTCAATGCTTTTATCATCTGTGATTTCTTCCTCAGAATAAATCATTTGCAAATCTTCAGATTCATGCAACTCATGTTTACTTAAAGTAGATTCAAGTTGATCATAAACTAATTCGTCAATATGATCTACTTCTTGTAAATCATTATCATCTCTAGGTTGCTTGCAAATGTTGAAAATATTCATCTTCAATGTCATGTTTCCAAATGATAGCTTCATCAGTCCATTCCTACAATTAATCAATGCGTTAGAAGTTGCAAGAAACGGACGTCCTAAAATAACATGAAATGAATTACATGCTTCAACAGGTTCTGTGTCCAAGACAAGAAAATCCATAAGATAAATGAATTTATTGACTTGTACTAACACATCTTCAATTATTCCTCTAGGTACTTTTACAGATCTATCGGCAAGTAAAAGAGATATAGAAGTTGGTTTTAACTCACTAAGATTGAGACTCTGAAAAACAGAATATGGAAGTAAATTCACACTAACACCAAGATTAAGTAAGGCTCTTTCAATTTTATGTTCTCCAACAAAGCAAGAAATTGTAGGACAACCAGGGTCTTTATATTTCAAAGCATTATTGTTCTAAAGAATAGCACTTACTTGTTCGGCTAGAAAGGCTTTCTTTTTCACATTCAGTTTCCTCTTCAAAGTGCATAGATCTTTCAAAAATTTAGCATAGGAAGGAACCTTTTTAATAGCATCTAGCAAAGTTATATTGATTCTTACCTGTTTGAAAGTTTTCAAAAATTTCAGAGTTGTGATTGACTTTCCTTTGTTTGGTCATGACTTACGGAAATGGAAGTGCTGGCGGAGAATCAGTCTTTTCTTTGCAATTTTCAGATTCAACCCCTTCCTTACCCTTAGAGATTGACTCATCATCTTTCTCATAAGGTTCAAGAGAGGGTTTTTCAATAACCTTACCACTGCGAAGAGTAGTGACTGATTTGACTTGATCCATGTGTTGGCTTCTGGAACTACTTGCATTTGCATTGTATTGCCCCTTGGGATTTTGTTGTGGTTAAGATGGAAACTTACCTTTCTCTTGGAAACTGAGAGTAGATGTTAATTTTGCAAGAGTATCTTTAAAATCTGTCATGTTTTGAGCAAGTTGAGTATTGATTGTCTCTTGCTTTTCAATGAATGCATGCAATGTTTCCTCAAGATTTCTTCTAGGAGGTGATATGTAATGTTTCCTCAAGATTTCTTCTACGAGGTGGAGTATAAAGAGGTGCATATCCATGAGAATTTTGGAAATTGTGGTGTGCTTGAAATGGTGGTTGTGAAGTTTGTGCATTCTTGTTCTCACTCTTCCAACTCAAATTTGGGTGATTTCTCCAACCAGGGTTGTATGTTTGTGAGTATGGGTTGTGGTTGGCCCTTTGGAAACTATTTAAAGCATGGGCTTGTTCATGGAGACATTCCTTAAAAGAAGGCAAGGTTGGACAATCGTTGGTTGAGTGGTCATTTGTTTCACAGATTTGACACACAATGTTTTCAACAGATTTTAATTGACCACTCTTTTTCAATTCTAGTGCCTCAACTTTTCTAGCTAAAGATACAAACTTGGCTTGAAGGTCATGATCTTCCGTAAGGTTGTACATACCTCCAGTAGATGTATGAAATTGAGTTTTACTCGGTGCCTCATAAGTACCCGCGGTGTCCTAATTTTGAGCATTTTCAGCTAACAAGTCTAAGTACTTCATTGCTTCATCATGATCTTTATCTTCAAAAGTTCCATTGCACATCAATTCAACCATTTGCCTATCTATAGGTGTTAACCCTTCATAAAAATGTGAAACCAATCTCCATGTTTCAAAACCATGATGAGGGCAAGTACTAAGCAAGTCTCGATACCTATCCCTACATTGGTAAAATGTTTCTCCTGGTTTTTGAGTGAAAGTGGTGATTTGTCTTTTGAAAGAGTTTGTTCTATGAGATGGGAAAAACTTCTTTAAAAATTGTTGTTGCATTTCATCCCAAGCATGAATGGATCCTGGTCTCAAATTTTGTAGCCAT
>NW_011499884.1:0-1085 GCF_000495115.2 Populus euphratica
ACTTTCATATGGAAGGAAAGACTAATTCTGTTGTTTGGAAGTCCAAATATTAGAAACAATGTAGAAGTCCGAATCTGTCTTGCAGCCTAGACACTGTTCAGTATTCAGCCCATGTCTTGAGTTCTAGAAGTCCAAATGACCTTAATTTCCAAATGAGCTGAATTTTTTACACAAGAAAGCTGAGACAATTGCCTACAACTTTCATGTTTGCAACTGGCTCCAGTTTTGACGTTATCAATGACGTTTTGGGCAGACAAGAGAAGATAAGGATTGTCACCAAGTCAAAAGTTGGCCACCCACTTATCAATTAGTCATCAAATCAATAGTTCCCAATTTTGGCCTATAAAAGGAGGCATTTGCCATGCATTTAGGCATCTTGGTGTTCAGATCAAGATCATGCTCTTCCTTTCTCTCTTTGTATTTTTTATGCTTTGTTTTCATTAATATTAAGTTTATGCCTTTCATTTCCTTTCCTTATATTTTATTTATGCCTTTCATTTTCTTTCATTTACTTAGTTAACTTTTATTTTATTTATATTATTATCTGATTTATTTATATTTCTTTTTTTTACTATGTTTAGCTAAGTTTATTATGTCAAGGTGAAAAGGTTACACTAATGGTGTAAGAATAAGTATAATGCAAACTTAATATGGACTTTAATGTTTGATACTAACATATTTTATATTTGTTATCTTGTTCACTCTTTAATACTTTGCTTGTTAAATGACTAATCTTGATTTATGTTGTATAACATTTGGTACAACAAATACTTGGCACTTTCATAACCCAACCATATGATATCATTGACACTTGTGCCATGAAAAGAACTTGATTTGTTGTTAACATAAGTTATAATCATTACTACCTGATAATAGTTACAAGTATTAACATTAATTGAATAAGATGACTAATGTAATCATGTTAACAATATATAATATGATTGGAACCTCCTTTGTGTGTGGTTTCCAATTCAATAATAAGAGTTTATACTATACTTGTTTGATATACCATTAGTGGAACCTATTAGTGGATCCACTAACCTTGACAATTAGTGTTACCATTATTTAATCATTACATTAATCTT
>NW_011499884.1:4692-6936 GCF_000495115.2 Populus euphratica
TTTTATTGTGATGACCCTAACTTATTCAAATATTGTCCTGATCAAATATTTCAAAGATTCATTCCCGATAATGAGGTAAGTAGTGTCATTAAACTTTATCATTCTGAAGCATGCGAGAGTCATTTCACATCGAAAAAGACAGCTACGATAATCTTTCAAAATGAATTTTATTGGTCCACTAAGTTCAAGGACATACATGCAAAAATTGTCAAAAAGTTGATACTAATTAAAAAGTTTTGTTTTATAATTCTTGACTCCATTTATTCCCTTGAGAGCTAAGATCAAGATGGAGCAGTCCATTTACTGAGAAATATGTGTATCCTTATGAGGCTTTTGATATTGAGAATCCAAATAATGACAATATTTTTAAGATAAATGGACATTGTTTGAAAGCTTACTTTGATAATTTTCCTAGTGAAAATGAATCCACTAGTTTGAATAATCTTGTAGATAAAGGTTGATTATTTTGTTTTTCTCACATTTTTTTTGTGTTTTGTTTGTTTTTTGTTTGTGACTCTTGGTTTGCTAGTCTCTCTCACCCCGGTTAAATGGTGGATAACAGTACTCTATGACTCTTTCAGTTCTTTCAGTTTCCCATGATAACTAATATCTATGTATATATTTGTTCTATTCCTTGCTCCTTTTCTTTTCTTTGAATTTCTTTTCCACTTCTCATCTTAAAAATTGGACACCATTCTTGAAAAATTGAAAAAGTATTTTCCCGCTCTGCCTCAGAATGCGATTACAAAAATTTACCGTGCTAGGTGTGAAAGATTGAGGTTGTTAATGAACCATGGAATTTCTAAAGAGATTCGCTGGCTAATTAAAGAAAAGGTCTGATTATTAGGTGAGTCTTCTAATTCTTTTATTTCATACATGTTTGGGACAGGTAAAAGCACTTTTACAAAGAAACGTCATACAAAACGATTGAAAGTCTGTCATCAATGTACCAAATGGACTTGTAATGCACAATGTCATTCTTTAGGAATGGCATCTATAAACCGTGAAGATAAAATACAATTCATTAAGGATAGCCTAAGTGAGGAGTCTTTAGATAATCTTCTATTGACTCTTGAGACGCATCCTAGTGGAGATGTGCATCGTGCAATTCATGATTTATGGCCCCACTTTCATTAAGAATATGATCGACTTAGTCTTAGGAATTCGACTAAAAAAGACCTTATTTATCAGTTTTTAAGAAAACTAGATGGGAAGCTTATCCCTAACCTATTGAGGGTGTTAAAGCCATTTTTAGACTTCAAACCAAGAAAAGATGTGAGCCACAATCACAACTACATGTACATACACATGCTTTTTTTTTAAAAGTAAATAAATAAATAAAAAAAAAGAGAGAGAGAGAGAGAGAGTGAGACTCCAGCTGGCCTACATATAGGTGTTATGATTGCCTTTCTAATTCCTCATCTATAAAACCCTCTTTTCCTTCCTTTCATTTCTACTCAACCCATACATTCAACAAATACAGAAGTGTGTAGAAATGGCAAGTTCCTCAAGTCATCAAATAAGAAATATTTGTGTTTTCGGTGGATCTAGTCCTGGGAAAGAAAAGGAGTTTTTAGAATCAGCAAATCATCTTGGTCAGGTGCTAGCTGAGAGAAAGATTCATTTAGTGTATGGGGGAGGCAGTCTTGGGTTAATGGGAGGTGTGTCAATAGCTGCATTTTTAGGAGGTAGTCAAGTTTTGGGGGTCGTCCCTGAAGCTTTGGCACAAGGGGACATCATTGGAAAAACAATTGGAGAGGAACTTCAGGTCTCCACAATGTCGGCTCGAATGAATGCAATGTTTAACCATGCTGATGCTTTCATTGCTTTACCAGGTGGTCTAGGCACATTGGAAGAGAGAAAGGGATAGTATATAATTTGAAAAAATCAAAACAAAAAAACAAATAAAAAAAGAGAAAAAAATTGATGATAATAAATATAT
Source organism: Populus euphratica (assembly GCF_000495115.2). Lineage (NCBI taxonomy): Eukaryota > Viridiplantae > Streptophyta > Magnoliopsida > Malpighiales > Salicaceae > Populus > Populus euphratica. Next base: position 6,635 of record NW_011499884.1, read on the forward strand.
AGATAAGTTTTGTTTCATAGCCTCCTTAACCTAAGCAATTAAGCTCGAGGAGGTGTTTTAACACTTGATACCCTAAAGTCAACTGACTTATGAGCTATTGGTGCAACACTTGCTACATGGGTTAAGGAGAAAAGCTTAAGAGAATCAAACATTATACTATCTACATATTAGTATCTGCAACCTAAGTTACTAAGCTCGTAGGGGTGTCTCAACACCTAATGCCCTAAGACCAACTGATTTGGGAGTTATTAGCCAAAAGCTCATTACATGGGTTAAAGATGCATTGTGTTTTAAGTTACATG
>NW_011499884.1:7313-7412 GCF_000495115.2 Populus euphratica
CATTTTACACTTGAAGTATTAATAACTTCTTAACTAAAGCATATTTTATAATAACATATTATTAGTTTGTTAGCTGAAAAGTTTTTTTTTTTTAAATTA
>NW_011499884.1:9443-16329 GCF_000495115.2 Populus euphratica
GTTGTTGTTGTTGTTTATAATTATTGTTTATAATTTATACAATTAACCTCCCTGTGATTCGACCCCGGTCTTGCCGAGTTATTTATTACTTCAACACTTCTACACTTGGGAGAAGATATTAATTTTTTAGTCGTGTCAATATTTCAAATAAAAAAATTATCAACTTAAAATAGTTTAGATGTTTAGGCAATAAAGATTCAAAATTAGTTTTTCTACACTTATTTTGTTCATGAATGACATAGCAAATCCAAGATAAACATTATTACTTTAACATTCATTGCTTAAGTTAAACTAAAACAACATTGTTATATATATATATATATATATATATATATATATATATAATAACTTAAATAGAATATTTTTTATTACATCTAACATAAAAAAAAACCCTTCAAAAAATAGAATCAAACTACCAATGTAACAAAATGGGTAACCACAACACCATTTGCTAAAATTAATAAAAAAAAACAAAAACCATTCATGCAGGTCACATGGGCTCCACTTTTAGGTTCTAAATTAATCTTTCATGTTACTAGAGGAGCTATTATCATCTTTTCTTTCCCTGTAAAGTATTGTTTTAACAAGCTACTATCATTTCAAAGTTTAATAAATCCTTGTGTTAAGCTCTTTAACCTTCACAGTTAAACTTTTTTTATCAACCTTGTCTCTCTTTTTTTTCCATCTCTACTATGATTTTCTAGGGTGGTATTTATATGGGTTTAATAGCTTTTTTAATGGGTTCAAACATAAATTGATCAAAGCTTAGTCCTTTGATTAAAATGAGAGGGTTCTAGAGTACTTTTTACGGCTATAAACTTTGTACCTATGCTTGTTTTTCAATCGTGATTTTGAAACAAACTTAGTTATGGAGGTTTTAATGGTTTTTCCAAACCTGAAGACCAATGAACTTGTTTCTAAGCTTTTGATTTTAAGATAAACATGACCAACCTTTGATAAGAACCTATTGAGAAGGCTTAAAGTGTGATGCATAAAAAAGATCAGTGATTTTGTGAAATGAGTATCACACCCATCAATGGATGAGTTAACTTTCAAGACTTTGTTAAAGTAACATTGACATCATCATTATTAAAGACCATCGATCTTGGTAAAGGGGGTGCGCACCTTTTATTTGGATCCAAACTTGCTCACTTTGATGACTTGGAAAGTTTGTAGCTCCATATTCATTTGTTTAAAAATGCCAACCCAATTAGCCTATAATCATATAATGTAGTGATGACTGATTGGAGACAAGATATTATTGAGTTTGTTGAAGAAAATGAGAAATAAATATTTGATAGGAGTAACTAATCTTCGTAGAGAGTGTGTTGTTTAGTTGAATGGTGGTGGTTACAACCTCAAAAGTAGTTTAAAACACCATATTTATTAACCAAAAAATGCCTACTTAATTAGTTAAAAATGTCAAAGAAGAAGCTATACAGTGGTTAAACGACGTGTTATCTAGATTAAACCCTATAAATTAAAGTGTTTAATTTGAGATCTAATAGATTTTATTTTAATCCATATTATTACAATTTCTTTTAATTATACCTATAATTACCTCTCAAAACTTTTAATTTCATACAATTTCACCCTTGTCAAACTCAATCATCAGCCTTAAAGTTTAGAGCCATATTCATCTTGGTCCTTCATTTCTGATTTGTGCACTTGAACCCTTTATGACCATCAAACTTTTAATTTTTTTCAATTTGACCCTTGATTTAGTCAATTTCAACCTTTACACACGTCTTTTTTAGTTTGGTCTTTAGTAGATTTCTTCAATCAAGTCTCTAATTGCCCATTAAACTTTAATATTTATACAATTAAGCATTTTGTTTTTATCAAATTAACTCTTTAACATTGCAATTTTATCCTAGATTTTAATTTCTTCTAATTAAAACCTAAATTGACTTTAAAAATTATTTTTTCTTGCAATTAAATTCATCCAAAGTTCTCATTGAGTCCTTACCTATCCAAGTTTATATTATTTATCCAAAATAAAAATATTTTCACCAATAAGACCTTTGTCAATCAGAATTAGATTTTCAATTTTGTCAATTTTATATGTTTTGGTTGTCTGACTTTTTCACTTCTCTCTTTAATCTTTCACCACCAACTTGGCTTTCTTTATGCATATTTTATTGTATTTTAGATTTTTTTCTACTTTTTCTACTTTTTATTTTTTTATATGGTCAAAAGTAGGTAATAATAGATGTTATAAATTTAAGTTTTGGTATGATAAAATCTTTTAATTGGAAAATGGAAAGAAGATGTGTGTCCTAAGTAAAATGAATTGAAAAATATGTAAACTAATAAATCATAAAATATTTATTAACATTAATTATAGAATAAAGCAAGAAGTTAGGCATTCCTCGGAGGAAGCAAAATATAGATTTACATGCACATATTTTATCTCGATTATTATTTATTTTTTATTTTCTTTCTCTTATTTATTTTGGAGGTTAATTTTTGTCACCTAGCACATGTCTATTTCTTCTTATAAATGTATCATGCAAATATACCTTACCTATTTAATTTTTAAGAACAATAATTTTTAAATTTTTTTCTTATGGTAATTAAAATAAATATTTTAAAAAAGTCTAATAGTTTAAATTTCGAGGAAACAATATATTTATCTTTTTAAAATTCAATTTTCTATTTATGGTTTTTTTCTTATTTTGATGAAACAATGAACTTAAAGCAATTAAATTCAATATTTCTCAAAGCTCAAATGATTTAAATTAATTAAGAAAAAAATACATTTATTTAGCCAAACCTTCATTTTTGTTATCAATTCATTTCTTTTTAATTTTTTTAGGGAACACAATTTTTTTTATCAAAAGCAATATTATTCAAAAATTTTATCATGATGTACGAAGTAATTATCAGGAAAAAAGAAATAACAATATTTTCATTAATTTTATATGACTATATAAAGATATAAAAATATAATTCATTAAAGAATATATTATAAAAACTAACAATAAAAAATGATACACACACACACATATATATACTCACACAAAAATAATTGTTTTATAAAACATTGTGCTTTTAAGTTTCATATATAATCATAACAAGAAATCAAATATTACAACACAATGATGAAATATTATTTAAAAAACATGGACTAATTGAATACATTTTTCCATATAATTATAATTAATTACCTAAATATGATTTTTTTTGTAAGATATAAGAAATGAAAAAACAATAAGGGCTTAAAGAATTAACCAACGGCTTGCATGGGATTTAAAGGATGATGATTCATGTGTGTTTAGACTTGCAATGCAAATATGGCAAATATGTTTATATTGAAAGTCCAAACCCATGTGATTGGTTTTGAAGCCCATATCAAATTTTTTTAAATAAATGATACATGTCTAATATATTTTAGTGATTAAATATATCTTTAATGACAAAAAAAACTACGGTCTAAGATCTTCAATCTAAACACCTAAATTTCAACCATTTTCACTTAAAAAAATACAAAACATATCTTATAAATTTCTAAAATTGAATTTCCAACAATAAAAGACATTTTATTCTACCTTATAACTCTAAATAAAAACAAATCTAAAATTTTTAGGTCCAATCTAGTTTTCATGACATTATTAAAGGTGAAAACTACATTCATTGAGTTTTTATCTTAATGTTAAATTTATACACACCAAAATCAAAATTATGCAATCCGAGAGCATTCTCTCTCCTTAACTTTTTTGGTGACTTTTTCTTTCTTCTATCAATTTAAGATCAAAATATAATAACTTTTATTAGAAAAAATGCTTTATTGATTTTTTTTATATCAATTTTGATCCTTCATCTTTTGATTTATTTTTTAATAAAAGACAAACTCTATTTCATAAAATTGATTACTAATTTAACACCAGAATATTTATTAATGCACTAGGAAAGTGAGAGAAAATATATCAAGATAGATTCAAATGCATAAAACCATGATAACATTGACTTCAATAGATGAAATTAAAAAAATATATATATATATATTTTGTTTTTTACGAGCATGTGCACAACAAATTTTAAAGAGTAAAAGTGGATGTTGTTTAAGTCAAATTACAAGGATTAAAATGTAAATAAAAAGTAAAAATTGCATAGTAAATGAACGTTAAATTGTGAGTGAGTGTACAATGAATTTTAAACCAAAAAAATTGGAATTATTTTTAGTTTTTCATTTCTGTGACATGGTTTGTGCTTTAAAAATATAGGTACTTTAAATTACTAAAATATTAGAAATCTAGACTTTGATTGGAGATACCGTGGAGCATGTTACATTATCAGGAAATGATCAGGAGTAGTAAGACAAGAAAATCCAAGATTCTTTCTAGTAAAGTAAAGAAGGAAATGTGCGATTATTTTTTATTAGAAAAAACCCTCGATGTTTTAAAATTATTACAAGCTACAAACTATAACATAAGTATTTTGATCCAAATTTCTCATTACATAACATTTATGTCAATATATTTTATTTTTTAAAATATTAATACTCTTCTCTTTTTGAGTAATTATTACAAATATTTGTAGAATCAGAAATTAACATGCTGTTTTAAGTTTTAAGTGTAAATGAATTATATGTGTGTATTGAAAAGGTGTAATTTAATTTAAGATTATTATATGTGAATAATATTTATTTGTTAAATATATGAGTGTCATGTATAAGATAAGATAATAATTTATTAATTTCATCAATAATAAATATCTCTAGATTTATAAGAAAAAAGTATACTTTATTGATACAATATTAATTATAAACAAAACCTTGAAATATTGATTATGTTGTGGGTCACACTCTACGTCACGACGAGCCTATAAAAACAAAAGATATACATAGGGTAAAAATGAAAAGAGGAGTCGCCACTTAACATTATATTCATTAAAAATCTTAACTAATTTTTAGAGATTTAAAGTAAGGAACTAATTATGCCAAAAAAATGATATTGTTACTTGAAAATATATTATCTAAGATAAGCTATATTGTTAATCTTGTCTTATATTCCTAACTATTTGTTATGCTTAATTTATTGGTAATCTATTTATAGGGTGATAGTAGATTTACTATTGTTAGTTAAACTCTAGGATAAAAGTTAAACCTAGTCATTGTATTGTATAGTTTAGTTTTTCATCCAATTTTGATCAATTAACATTTTTATGTCTGATCACAACATGTGACTACTAATAGTTGATCAACTCACATTAGTAAATAATTGAAAAGGCTAATATCAACCTTAAAAACCTAGGGGAAAAAAAGAGAGTATGTTAAACATTTAGAGTATACAATCATGTATAATGCTTTATTCAAGTTTATTTGTTTTATAATATTATGCTTCACTTGTAATTTTTATTGAATGAGAGTCTTACATCCTAGTCCTAAAGTGTCTAACTAGTAATCATTATAGGTTGATCTATTGAGTAGTGGGATTTAGTGGTAAAAATGTTTCTAACTTCGTTTGGATAATAACCTATATGGATTCATTTACCCGAAAATGTTTTACTATATTTAACAACTACATCATTGTTTTATTTTTAAAATATTGTTGCTGAAACTCATTGAGCCTATATGAGATTAGGTTGACATTGTCTGTGTCCCTCACAACAAAAGAAATAATATGTCATTGAGGAATTAAACTCATTCATATGCAAAATACTTTTGCCTTCATTTGTTTTTTTTTTAAATCATATTTATATGCAAAATCAATCATGCCAAAAATTACACTCGTAATAAAAATAAAGTGTCTCATACAAATTTCACAAATCGCAAAAAAATAATATCAATATCCATTAATAATTCACAAGATCAAAACATTACACTTCGAAGAAACCTATGCAGCCCAATCCTCCTAACCCCACTATGGTGTATTGATTTCCATCCTTATTTTACCTTAAACATAAATTTTGGTGGCATGTTACCCCCGAGGTTGTCACTCAACAAGTATAAACCCACAAAACTTCAAATATTTCATAAATTTACAATCAAACCCATAAAAATTCCAATATTGCAACAAAAACACATATCCAAGAATACATAAAAAAATATTTCAAATATCATAAATCTTTGCAATCATGTTAGGAATCATCTTAAAAATCATTTACGGTTTAGAACTGACATTTTAAAGTTGTGAGAATTTACCTAAGAGGCTGGAATTGAGTGAAAAAGCTGTTAGAACCACAAAAATAGTGCTAGCATGTCATGCCATCAAGTAGATCAAGTGGGCCTCTATCTTCTCCTCACTTCCTTATCGATGGTGCAACAAATAAATGTCTATAGAAGGAGATCTAATCCATTAAAGTTTTGGCCTCCTCTCCTCCTTTTCAATTCTCTCTCTTGACATATGCTTGACACCACCTACCTTTACTTTGGTGCTCGTCATATGCCTAGAACAATAGTTGATTCAATATAGTTGGTGTGGGAAAGCTCAACATTAATGGTATTAGTGTTGAGGAAAGAAGGGACTTTAGGTTCGAAAAAGGCTCTTAGTTTCTCCCTCTCCATAGGGGTTAATGTTAGTGTTTGTTGGTGTTGGTAATGTTGCCATCGATAATGCTAGTGACTAGCAGCTATTGAGGAAGCTGACTAATGGTTGAAAGGGTTCAGAGAGGACTATCTTGGTGTGGTTGTTAATGACACAACCAAAAGATTTGATGTCTTCTTCAAGTGTAGGAGTGTCAAAGTAATAAATAACCCGAGAAGATTGTGGTCGAACCATTAGGAGGTTAATTGTATAAATTATAAACAATAATAACATAACAACAACAACAACAATAACAGTAGTAGTAGTAATAATAATAGTAATAGTAATAATAATAATAATAATAATAATAATAATAAAAGAAGAAGAAGAAGAAATTGATGAGAACTTTGAGATGGAAG
>NW_011499884.1:24777-29038 GCF_000495115.2 Populus euphratica
TTCAAGTGCAAAATGATGATATAAAACCATGATAAAAATGCACTTTTAAGTACTAATCAAGTACTAATCAGTTAATTGACTAACTTAATGGTGGTGCTAATATGAGGGAGAGAAACAAAAAAGAGACTGGTGATGGTGTTTTTTTAGTGGGTTTAGGTCTTTTTAATAATAAGAAAAAGAAATGTGAACCATATGGATATAAAGATTTAGAACCCAAGGTCAAATTCACCCTTTCCAATAAAGTTAAATTCAAGCTTATTACTGAGCTTACCATAATAATAATCTACACTAAGACATAAAAACTACAGAAACTAAACCCCTACGTGACGCCCATGAAAATATATGAATAATAATTATGAAAGACACCATAAAACTTGATTAATTCTTTAATAAATTATAGAAGTTTAATGAAGAATCAAAATAAAAAAAATTTCTCTCACATTTAATAGATTGTTTTCAAATCAAAATCTATAAGAAAATAATTATAAGCTAAATAACCCTATTCATTCTAAGTGAAAACTTCCTAAACAAGGATAAAAAAGTAATAAAAGAGTTTAAATAAAATAAAAAAAATTAAATCAACTAAGAAACTAATACAAATCTTGCTTAGTAGCTTAAGAACCTTTTCACAAGGCCTTTTTGATGTTCAATTGCTACTAATATTTAAATGCATATAAAACAAGACCACTAAAATCTTTATAAATAATTTTAGTCTGATCTAATAATTAGATTAAAAATTATGTTTGTTAGCTAGCATAAAATGATGCATTGAAAAAAATAGAAGCTAGCATAAAATGATGCATTGAAAAAATAGATGGATTAGGCTCCTCCTGTATGTATATATATTAAAATAATTAATATTTGATAATTATTTATTAAAATAATTAATATAAATATATCAAAAATATATTTTTTTAAATTTAATTTTTTAAAAGGATGTCAAAATAACCGCCATATCGTGTGGGAAATTCGCCAGTGCTTTCTTCTCATAGGGTTTGGATTTATGTGTCAGGTCATTATCAATTAATTTATCACCCTTCTTCCTCTTTTTCTAGCTTAAATGAACTTTATGCTGGCATCCTATCTCAGCACTTAATTATGACAATAACCTCAACACGTATGAAATCCATTTCTTCAAAATTATATTAAAGATTCAACAAAACGAGACATACAGAAGACATGAAATGAACTAAGATTCGCGGAGGAAAACCTGCAAAAGGAAAGCACATGATGAGCTTATTATATTTTTTTTTCGATAAAAAAATATATTTTTTCAAATTTTTCACATATTTGAATCTTTTTTTAAAAAAAAAAAACAGAATTCAAACAAGTTATTTTCATTTAAATTGATATATATATATAAACTCTCACATTTTATTTTGGAATCCGAAATTGTAACAATTCTGCTTGTCACCTAATTCAAACTTTTAATTATATGTTAATGTCAGCTACAATGGAGGAGTAGCGGGAAATAGACGTTGATGACAGCAGAATTGATAGGTGGGTCCCAGAAACGAAAAAGACAATTAAGGGTATGGTGTGTTGCTAATATCAGCCCCATTAATCTGTCTTTTCTTGATTAATACGACTTAACCACCTCTTATGAATTAATCAATTATTAATTTACCCAATTAACATTCACTCTTTTATCAAAATATAAAATGCGTGTATAGACCCGGCTTGAATTTATTAATTCACGCAACAAAAAAAAATCATTAAATATCTTGTAAGTTATATAACACCATTATATATCATCAGCAACTCCGTCATCAATGTTCTGTAAAATTATTAAAGATTATAATAATAAAATAACTTAGTAAGATGATGTATTTTAAATGGATAACCTAATTAATTTATATTAAATTTATTTATTTATCAAATTAAAAAAATATAAATTTTTAATAATATTTATGTTGATATTTAAATAATTATTTTTAAAATTGACACTTTACACTCAAGCATTTTTTTTATTTTATTTGGATTTTTTAATAATTTTTAAATAGCATTATGTTTATTTTATAAAACTACATGTTTGTATTTTTACATATGTATGTGAAACAATTTATTTTTAAAAATTATCAACTTTTTATTTATGTATTATTTTATTTTTTTTAATTTTATTGGATTTTAAATAGCATTATATTCAATTTTTTAAATAGCATTATATTCGCTTCATAAAACCATGATGTCACGGTTTTGCTAGACGACTATTTTGGGTTCTTTAACTACGTAATTAAGATAAGAAAGGCCAGGGATAAGAACCTTCCTTCTCGCTTCCATGGGAAAGTCAAAGTAGAGGTGTGAAACAATTCATTTTTGGAAATCGATGGCTTCTCACTAATGCATTTACTTTATTTTATTTTTACCGCCTTCACAATATTATTAGGTCTATTTCATGAAACTATTACTTTGTGTTTTTACGTACAGTGTAAAAAGTTGTTTTCAAAATGGGTAGCTAGTTAGTCATGCATTTTTTATTTATTTTACTTTTACTTTTACTTTTACTTTTAATGGCATCGAAATAGTGTTAGTGTGGTTTTATAAAACTATGTTGTTGCATTTTTACAATGTGTGAATGTTTAGATATTTAATTTTTTTAAAAATAAAAATTGTGTTAAAAATATTTTATTTTTAAGGCATTATCGAGATTTTTATGAATAATCATCGATGTGATATTATAAAAAAAATCTTAGAAAAAGGTTCTAGTCATTACATATAAAATAAGTTATTTAACTAAACTGATCTCAAAATATCCCTCATTGCACATTTAATAGGCCTTTAACAAGCTAAATTGAGGCCAACAAGGCACAAAGAGTATATACCATGGATTTTTTATTGATTATTAATTGTGACCAAATAAACTATACACAAAACTCTGGTGTTTCACGAGTCTTACTTGAGTCAATGACTATTGGTGCATTGTTATTTTTCTATCCCTAAGGATAATTTATGTGTTGAAAGTGCTATATAATAAATGTATAGGCATAACTTTATATCCAATCCAAACATGCTAATAAGATAATGATACATAAACATAAGAACGATAATATAACATGGATAAAATATCAAACAATATTAAACTATAATCAAATATTGATCAGTTTAGGATAATAATCATAACAAAAATATGCATACCATGTATCAAAGCCTAGCATATTGTCATAAAATAAAATGCAAAAAGCTTGGCCCTAAATATGAGACCCTAGGAGGGCTATTATTATATCACGGGGATGTCTCGGTGTACTAATATGGATATATAAGGGATAATGGTGGAAAAATAAATTGTCACCTGGTTATACTATACATGAAAAACTCTTACTAGTCTTTAGAGATTGTTAAGTGAAGGACTAGTTGTGCAAAAAAATAAAAATGAAAATCATCATAAGACATCACACTTAAGGTAAGCTACTTTACGGTATTTATTTTGCATACATGCTAAAAGTTTGCCTAAACTTATAAATATGTATTTGTTATTAAAGGTAAAAAGCTATTAATATCTAAGGTAGTGATTTAAGACCTAGACTAGGTAATAAGACTTAATCTTTATTTTTGAAATACAAACATTGTACTTAAAAAGATGATGATAGTTAGGCTTTAACTTATTTTATATGATCATGTGCAAATGGGCTCAAAAGGTAGTACTTACACTTGATGGGCTATTATGGGATCATATTGATCCTACCTATATCTACTCACAAAAATAGGAAGAAATGCATCCCAAAACCCAATAATTTTTGAAAGAAAATTTGAATACATTAAAAATTTAAAACAATAATATTTACACAGAGAGATTTAAAAAGTAATTATATGATATTTTTTATATATAAAATCAAATATTATCACTTGAAGGTGACTTAACTACTAAGACAATGGTTTACTACATAGCAAGATATATGGATCGAAAAGGAATTAGTGAGGATACCCTTGAACCTATAGGTTTAGAATCACGAAAAACACTTAAAATGATAAAAATAATTTAATGTATCAACAATATATATTATCTTTCGACTTTTAAAGCATATGATGTATTTAAAGATCTTACATCATTGAGTTGAATCTTTGACAAAGAAAATAATGGATACATAACACTAAAAAATAAACATTATCCTAGAAAAATGAAGACCATAAGACTCAATAGTGTAAAAAAAGGAAAATTATTCATAAAAATTACAAACTACAAAAAAAAAACACACATTAATCATTATTATTGACTATTACCTCAAGGCTTTACTAAAGATTATTATATATATATATATATATA
>NW_011499884.1:30049-34244 GCF_000495115.2 Populus euphratica
TAAGTGCTGGAGTGTCGAAGTAATAAATAACCCGGCAAGACCGAGGTAGAATCATAAGGAGGTTAATTGTACAAATTATAGATAATAATAATACAACAACAACAACAATAACAACAATAATAATAAAGAAAAAGAAGAAGAAAATGAAAAAGATGAGAGCTTTGAGATGGAAGATTAATGTAAAGATTAAACAATGATAACAACAAATATCAAGGTTAGAGGATCCACTAATAGTATAAACTCTTATAAACAAGTATAGTATAAACATAAAAGAGGTTTCAATCAGATTATAAATTGTTAACATGATTACATTAGTTATCTTATTTGAATAATGCTAATACTTGTAAATGTTACCAGACATTCATGATTATAACTTATGTTAACAACAAATCAAGTTCCTTTCTTAGCACATGTATAGGTTATACCATATGGTTGAGTTATGAAAGTGCCAAGCATATGTTGTATCAAGTGTTATACAACATAAATCTAGATTAGTCATTTAACAAGCAAAGTATTAAAGAGTGAACAAGATAACAAATATAAAACATGTTAGTATCAAACATTAAAGTCCATATTAAGTTTACACTATACCTATACTTATTCTTACACCATTAGTGTAACATTTTGTTGAGTTTGTACTATACTTATTCTTACACCATTAATGTAACCTATTCACCTTGACATAATAAACTTAGGTAAACATAATGAAAGAGAAAAACATAAATAAACAAGATAAGAACATAAATAAGATAAAAGTTAACTAAGTAAAGGAAAGGAATTGAAAGGCATAAACAAGATATTAATAAAAGCAAAATATAAACATTACAAAAAATATAAAGAGAGAAAGCAAGAGCATTATCTTGATTTGGAGAAAAAGATGCCTAAAAGCATGGCAAATGCCTACTTTTATAGGCCAAAATTAGGAACTATTGATTTGATGACTAATTGATGAGTGGGTGACCAACTCTTGACTTGATGGCAATTCTTATCTTCTCTTGTCTACCCAAAATGTTATTAATAACATCAGAATTGGAACCACTTGAAATATGAAAGTTATAAGAAATTTTCTCAGCTTTTAAGTCTGAATCTGTCTTGCAGCCCAAATATCGTTTAGTGTTTAACCCATATCTCGAGTTCTAGAAGTCAAAATGACCTCAATCTTTTTTCCTAAAAACATGAGACAATTTCTAGAACTTTATGAGTAAGGTTGGTTTAAATTTTGATGTTATCAATGATATTTTATTCAGACAAGAAGATAAGAATTGTCACCAAGTTAAGAGTTGGCCACTCATTCAACAATTAATCAACAAATCAATAGTTTCTAGTTTTGGTCTATAAAAGGAGGTATTTGCTATTCTTTTAGGCATCTTGGTTTCCAGATCAAGATCATGCTCTTTCTTTCTCTCTTTATATTTTTGTAATGCTTAAGTTTTGTTTGAATAATATTTTATTTATGTCTTTCAATTCCTTTTCTTTACTTACTTAACTTTTATCTTATTTATATTCTTATCTTGTTTATTTATGTTTCTCTCCTTCATTATGTTTAGCTAAATTTCTTATGTTAAGGTGAAAAAGTTACACTAATGGTGTAAAATAAGTATAACGTAAATTAACATGGACTTTCATGTTTGATACTAACATGTTTTGTATTTTTTATCTTGTTCACTCTTAATACTTTGCTTATTAAATGGTTAATCTAGATTTATGTTGTATAACACTTGGGACAACAAATACTTAACACTTTTATAGCCCAACTATATGGTATAACCGACACTTGTGCTATGAAAGAAACTTAATTTATTGTTAACATAAGTTATAATCATTAATGCTTGACAACATTTACATGTACTAGCATTATTCAAATAAGATAATTAATTAATCATGTTAACCATTTATATTCCTACTGGAACCTCCTTTGTGTGTGATTTCCAATTGAGTAATAAAAAGAGTTTATACTATACTTGTCTAAAATATCATTAGTAGATCTTCTAACCTTGACATTTGTTTTTATTATTGTTTAATCCTCACATTAATCTTACAATCTCAAAGTTCTTATCAACTTCTTCTTCTTTATTGTTATTGTTGTTGTTATTGTTGTATTATTGTTGTTTATAATTTATACAATTAACCTCCTTGTGGTTCGACTTCGGTCTTGCCGGGTTATTTATTACTTTGACACTCTTGCACTTGGGAGAAGACATCAATCTTTTGGTTATGTCAAGTTTTAGGTGTTGTTGCCAAGGAGGTAAATTCTTGTACAAATTATAGTATTTATTTTATTTTCTCTTTTAACTTTTCTTATATCTAACTTTGTTTATTTTGTTTTGTTTCTTCTTTTGTTTTCTTATTCCTTTTATTCCATTCCTATACATAAGAGTGTGGTCACGTACATTAAATATCAGACTTTGTGGGGGTATCCTCATTATGTTCAAAAAATATGGCTAAAGAAGATAACTAGTCACTTTATAATGAGAATAACGAGAATAACCGTGTTAGAACATTTAGAGACCACAAGAATCCTACAAGAACAAATGCACCCTCATGCATAGTTTTCCCTCCAGTGCATCTCATTTTAATTTTAAGCCAAACATTATTCAACTTTTACCTTCTTTTCATGACTTGGATTTAGAAAATTCATACTTGCATTTAAGAGAATTTGAGAAGGTTTGTAACTCCTATAATGACTCAAATTGTAGTATGAACACCATCAGATTAAAGCTTTTTTCTTTTTCATTAAAAGATAAAGCTAAAACTTAGCTATAAAATTTGAGACCAGAATCCATTCGTGCTTAGAATAAAATGTAATAACAGTTTTTAAAGAAGTTTTTTTTGTTCTTATAGAACAAACTATTTCAAAAGAAAAATCACCACTTTCACTCAAAAACCAGGAGGAACATTCTACCAACATTGGGTTAGGTTTCGAGACTTGCTCAATACTTACCCTCATTATGGTTTTGAAACATGGAATTTAGTTTCTCATTTTTATGAAGAATTAACACCTAGAGATAGACAAATGGTGGAATTGATGTACAATGAAACTCTTAAAGATAAAGACTGATTAGTACTTAAAAGTGCATTTTTATCAAGGTTTTATACCATCATTTTGCACTTGAAGTATCAATAAGTCCTTAACTAAAGCATGTTTTATAATAATATATCTAATAATATAAGATACCTTTAATTTATAGTAAATGTTCATTTTAGATGCAGGCCTATCACATAAATGAAAGGATTGATTGATGAATTTAAGAACTAAAATTGAAAGGACAAAGAGATGACCAAACTTACAAAACAGATGTCGGTGCAGTCCATACCGGAACACTGTTCAGTAATTTGATTATATCTGGAGCTATAGATCTCAGATTTAGGTCCACTTTATATGGATGGAAAGGTAAGATATAGGTCTACAACTTTCATATAGAGCCTAAGATCTAAAAAGGCTATTTTCAAATCCAAATTGGAGCAACAACAAAGAAGTCTGAATCTGTTCTCCAGCCCGAGTACTATTTAGTATTTTAGCCATATCTGGAGTTCTACAAGTCCAAATGAGTTGAAGTTTTTACACAAGAAAGCTGAGACAATTTCCTACAACTTTCATGTTTTTGAGTGGCTCCAATTTTGACGTTATCAATGACGTTTTGGGCAGACAAGAGAAGATAAGGATTGTCACCAAGTCAAGAGTTGGCCACCCACTCATCAATTAGTCATCAAATCAATAGTTCCCAATTTTGGCCTATAAAAGGAGGCATTTGCCATGCATTTAGGCATCTTGGTTTCCAGATCAAGATCATGCTCTTCCTTTCTCTCTTTGTATTTTTTATGCTTTGTTTTCATTAATATTAAGTTCTCTAGATCAAGATCATGCTTTTGCTTTCTCTCATTATATTTTTTGTAATATTTATGTTTTGCTTTCATTAATATCAAGTTTATGCCTTTCATTTCCTTTCATTTACTTAGTTAACTTTTATCTTATTTAAGTTCTTATTTTGTTTATTTATTTTTCTTTCTTTCATTATGTCTAGCAAAGTTTATTATGTCAAGGTGAAAAGGCTACACTAATGGTGTAAGAATAAGTATAATGTAAACTTAGTATGGACTTTAATGTTTGATACTAACATGTTTTGTATTTGTTATCTTATTCACTCTTTAATACTTTGCTTGTTAAATAACTAATCTAGATTTATGTTGTATAACA
>NW_011499884.1:34422-34772 GCF_000495115.2 Populus euphratica
TTGACGAGATTTACAAGTACTAGTATTAAGCGAATAAGATGACTAATGTAATCATGTTAACAATCTATAATCTGATTGGAACCTCCTTTATGTGTGGTTTGCAATTGAATAATAAGAGTTTATACTATACTTGTTTGACATACCATTAGTGGATTCTCTAACCTTGACATTTGTTATTATCATTGTTTAATCGTTACATTAATATTTCATCTCAAAGTTCTCATCTTCATCTTCTTCTTCTCCTTCTTTTTCTTTATTATTATTATTATTATTATTATTACTACTATTATTATTATTAGTATTAGTATTATTATTGTTGTTGTTGTTATTGTTATTGTTATTATTATTAT
>NW_011499884.1:34798-41390 GCF_000495115.2 Populus euphratica
TATTATTATTATTTTTATTATTATTACTGTTATTACTATTATTATTGTTGCTGTTGTTGTTATGATTGTTGCTGTTGTATTATTGTTATTTATAATTTGTACAATTAACCTCCCTGTGGTTCGACCCCGGTCTTGCCGGGTTATTTATTACTTCAACACTCCTACACTTGGGAGAAGACATCAATCTTTTTGTCGTGTCAAAGACCTTAATAAAGCAATAAAGTACCTAGACTTGTTAGCTGAAAATGCTCAAAATTGGAACACCGTGAGTACTTATGAAGCACTAGGTAAAATTCAACCTCATACATTTAATGGAGGTATGTACAATATTATTGAAGATCATGAACTCCAAGTCAAGTTTGCATCTTTAGTTAGAAAAGTCGAGGCACTAAAATTAAAAAAGAGTGGTTAATTAAAATCTATTCAAGGCATTGTGTGTCAAATCTGTGAAACTAATGAATATTCAACCAATGACTGTCCAACTTTGCCTTATTTTAAGGAATGTCTCTATGAACAAGCCCATGCTTTAAACAATTTTCAAAGGTTCAATCATAACTCATACTCGCAAACATACAACTCTAGATAAAGAAATCACTCATACTACACTTAAAAGAAGACATCAATTATTGTTGTTGTTGTTGTTGTTGTTGTTATTCTTGTTGTTATTGTTATTACTATTGTTTATAATTTATACAATTAAACTCTATATGGTTCAACTCTAATCTTGTCGGGTTATTTATTACTTCGACACTCCTGTACTTAGGAAAAAACATCAATCTTTTGGTTGTGTTATGTTGTTTTAGGTAATGTCTTCTATATTCTATCTTTCTATCTTAGAATATTGAGGATAATGTCTCATCTTAGTTGGGGGAAGAGGGTAGTAGTTGATAAAAAAAAATAACTAACTAACTAACTGCTTTTGTTTTTAATAAAACCATTTGAAAAAATTGTTATTATTAGGATGATAGAGTAAGGGAGAATTTTATTGACTTTAGAGACGCATCTTAGTAAACATTTTCTAATGGTTATTTGTAATATTTATAACAAGGTCTATCACATACTTCTCATGAAATATTTAGATTTATAAACTGTTATATTATTATCACTTGATTTTGCTAATATACTTATTTAACAAGTATTTATAAATTATTATTTTCACACACACATTTTAACACATGTTTATGGGTTGCACATTAAATCATTATAGTAATTATGTTTTTTTATTAAAGGTAACAACTAAACGAAAGGGATAATATATAATTTGCAAAAAACAATAGAAAAAAATGATGATAAATTTAAATAAATAAATAAATAAAAATATAGATAAGTTTGGTTTTGTAGCTTCCCTAACTGAAACAATTAAGTTTAAAGAGGTGTTTTAACATCTGATGCCCTAAAGTCAACTGACTTGGGAGCTATTGGCCCAATACTTGTTACATGGGTTGAGGAGAAAACTTAAGGGAATCAAACATTACACTATTTACATTTTAGTATCTGTAACCCAAATTATTAAGCTCGAATAAGTATCTCAACACCTAATGTCCTAAGATTAGCTGGTCTAGGAGTCATTAGCCTAAAACTTGATATAAGGGTTCAAAATATATTGTGTTATAAATTATTACTTAAATAAAAAGAAGATAATGACTTCAACCCAAGAAAGTTAACCTTAAACATTAGAATAAAATTTTGTTTTCTTCCAAGTAAAGTCTCACAACTATGTATTGATATATTGAGCATAAAAGAAAGGTTTATTAATATTTTGGTAAAGAGGTATTGAGTAGACATATAAATTAAATGAGAATTTGTTTATCTAAATAGATTAATGAAAGTTGAATGATGAATGACTTCTTTTGTGAAACTTACAAATTGTTTTTCTATTTTAATGCTTTGATTACTAGGGACTAGTAACAAGTTAGTTAAAGGGTATGATTAGTACTTAAAAGTGTATTTTCATCAAGGTTTTATATCATCATTTTGCACTTAAAGTATCAATAACTTCTTAACTAGAGCATGTTTTATAATAACATGTCTAATAATATAAGACACATTTAATTTATGGTAAATGTTCATCTTAAATACAAGCATGTTTTACAATTCAAATGAGTGATTTATTTGTTTAACTATTGAAAGTGAAGGGACAAAGAAAGGGTTAAGTTTAGAAAATAAATGTTGATTTAATTCAAGCTGGAACACCATTTAGTCATTAGGTCAAATCTGGAGTTGTAGATTTTGGATTTCAATTTAGTTTGTATAGCTAAAAAGCTAAGACATAGGCTGACATAACAAAAGACTGATGTCTTCTCTCAAATGTAGGAGTGTCGAAGTAATAAATAACCCGGCAAAACCAGGGTCGAACCACATGGAGATTAATTGTATAAATTATAGATAACAATAATATAACAACAATAACAACAACAAAAGTAACAATAATATCAATAATAGTAATAATAGTAGTAGTAGTAGTAAAAAGAAGAAGAAGAAGAAGAAGTTAATGAGAACTTTGAGATGGAAACTCAATGTAAGTATTAAACAATGATAACAACAAATGTCAAGGTTAGAGAATTCACTAATGATATATCAAATAAGTATAGTATAAACTCTTATTATTCAATTGGAAACCACACACAAAGAAGGTTCCAATCAGATTATAAATTGATAACATGATTACATTAGTTATCTTATTTGAATAATGCTAATACTTGTAAATGTAGTCAGACATTCATTATTATAACTTATGTTAACAACAAATCAAGTTCCTTTCATAGCTTAGGTGTCGGTTATATCATACAGTATGGGCTATGAAAGTGTCATGTATTTGTTGTACCAAGTGTTATATAACATAAATTTAGATTAACCATTTAACAAGTAAAGTATTAAAAGTTAACAAGAAAACAAATACAAAACATGTTAGTATCAAACATTAAGGTCCATGTTAAGTTTACACTATACTTATTCTTACACCATTAGTGTAATCTTTTCACCTTGACATAATAAAATTAACCAAACATAATGAAAGAAAAATAAATAAATAAACTAAATAAGAACATAAATAAGATAAAATTTAATTAAGTAAAGAAAAGAAAATGAACAGCATAAATAATATATTAATGAAAATAAAACTTAAGCATTACAAAAATACAAAGAGAGAAAGCAAGTGCATGATCTTGATATGAAAACCAATATATCTAAATGCATGGCAAAATTGGGAACAATTGATTTAATGACTAATTGATGAGTGGGTGCCATCTTTTAACTTGGTGACAATCCTTATCTTTACTTATCTGCCTAAAATGTCATTAAAAACATCAGAATTGGAACCACTTGAAAACATGAAAGTTCTAGGAAATTGTCTTAGCTTTTAAGGAAAAAAATTGAGGTCATCTGGACTTCTAGAACTCCAGATATGGCCCAAATACTAAATAGTATTCAAGCTGCAAGAAGGATTCAGACTTCTTCTTTATTGCTACAATTTAGACTTGAAAATGTTCTTTTTAAATCTTGGGCCCCATGAAAGTTGTAGGCCTATGTCTTAGCTTTCCATCCATATAAAATAGACCTAAATCTATAGCTCCAGATATGTCCCAATTACCGAATAGTGTTCCGGTTTGGACTGCACCAACATCTTTTTTCTAAGTTTGGCTATCTCTTTGTCCTTTCAATTTCAGTTCTTAAACTCATCAATTAATCCTTTCATTTAAGTGATAGGTTTGCATTTAAAATGAATATTTACCATAAATTAAAGGTATCTTATATTTATTAGATAAGTTATTATAAAATATAAATTAGTTAAGGAGTTATTGATACTTCAAGTGCAAAATGATGATATAAAACCTTAATAAAAATAGATTTTTAAGTACTAATCATAGGCCTAAAACATTTATAGGAGTCTAAGACTCAATTCTGTCATTTGAAAGTCCAAATCTTAGCATAAAAAAAGAAGTCTGAATCTGTCCTATAACCATATACTATTTAATGTTCAACCTATAACTTGAGTTCTAAAAGTCCAAATACACGTATTCTTATTTTGTTGGAAAGCTGAGATAATTTTCCAGAAATTTTATAAGACTATCTGTTTAAATTCTGATGTTAGAAATGATATTTTGTTCAGACAAGAAGATAATAATTATCACTAAGTCAAGATATGGCTACCCACTCAATAATTAGTCATCAAATTAATAGTTCTAAATTTTGGCCTATTAAAGTAGGAATTTTCCATGCATTTAAGTATCTTGGTTTTTAGATCAAGATCATTTCCTTATTTGTTTTTTTTATATAGTTTTAATGTTCTAGTTTTATTTCATGTTTTAGTTTCATTAATATATTGTTTATGCATTTCATTTCCTTTACTATACTTATATAATTATATTATCATTTTGTTTATTTATGTTTCTCTTCTTTATAATGTTTAGCTATGTTTAATATGTCAAGGTGAAAAGGTTTCACTAATGGTGTTAGGATATGAATAATATAAACTCAGTATGGACTTTAATGGTTAAATTTAAGAAAGTTTGCTATTAACATATCTTATTATTTTTATCTTATTAATTCTTAATACCTTACTTGTTAAATGGTTAATCTAGATTTGTGTGTATAACACTTGGTACAATAAATGCTCGATCCTCCATAGCCATCTGTATGGTATAACCAATACCTGTGCTATGTTAGTGGTGTCGTTCACTACTTCTCTAGGTAAGATATCGAGCTATGAAAATATTTGGCCATTTTCTTTCTTTCTCTCTTATTCTTGGTTTGGTGGTTTTAGTGGTTGTGGAGTGGATGGCGTGTGTGATTGTGGTTGATAGTTCAACTTGGTGCTACTAGGTTTGTTTTTATCAATGATGATGAGGGAAATGGATGGTGGTGGTTGGTTTAAATAGAAGATATGATAATCTATCACTATAGATAGGTTGTTGTTAGGTTTATAGGTTGTTTAGCCAATATAGAGGAGGTTGCAATAATGACTAGATTTTGGTGGAGTAATTAGTACTTAAAAGTGCAGTTTTATCAAGGTTTTATATCATCATTTTGCACTTGAAGTATCAATACTCCTTAACTAAAGCATGTTTTATAATAATATATCGAATAATATAAGATACATTTAATTTATGGTAAATGTTCATTTTAAATGCAGCCCTATCACATAAATGAAAAGATTGATTGATAAATTTAAAAACTGAAATTGAAACGACAAAGAGATGCCCAAACTTAGAAAAGAGATGTCGGTGCAGTCCAAACCAGAACACTGTTCAGTAATTGGGTCATATCTAGAGCTGTAGATCTTAAATTTAGGTCTACTTTATATGGATAGAAAGATAAGACATAGGCCTACAACCTTTATAGAGCCCAAGACTTAAAAAGGTCATTCTCAAATCCAAATTGTAGCAACAATAAAGAAGTCTGAATCTGTCCTCCAGCCCGAGAACTGTTTAGTATTTGGCCCATATATAGAGTTCTAGTCATCTAAATGACCTCAATTTTTTATACAAGAAATCTAAGACAATTTACTACAACTTTCATTTTTTTAAGTGGTTCTAATTTTGACGTTATCAATGATGTATTTAGGCATCTTGGTTTCCAGATCAAGATCATGCTCTTGCTTTCTCTCTTTGTATTTTTTGTAATGTTTATGCTTTGCTTTCATTAATATCAAGTTTATGTCTTTTATTTCCTTTTATTTACTTAGTTAACTTTTATGTTATTTATATTCTTATTTTGTTTATTTATTTTTCTTTCTTTTATTATGTTTAGCTAAGTTTATTATATCAAGGTGAAAATGTTATACTAATGGTGTAAGAATAAATATAGTGTAAACTGAATATGGACTTTAATGTTTGATACTAACATGTTTTGTATTTGTTATCTTGTTCACTTTTAATATTTTGCTTGTTAAATGGTTAGTCTAAATTTATGTTATATAACACTTAATACAACAAATACATGGCACTTTCATAGCTCATACTGTATGATATAATCGACACCTAAGCTATGAAAGGAACTTGATTTATTGTTAACATAAGTTATAATCATAAATGCTTGACGAGATTTACAAGTATTAGCATTAATCGAATAAGATGACTAATGTAATCATGTTAACAATATATAACTGATTGGAACCTCCTTTGTGTGTGGTTTCCAATTCAATAATAAGAGTTTATACTATACTTGTTTGATATACCATTAGTGGAACCTCTAACCTTGATTTCCAATTGAGTAATAAGAGTTTATACTATACTTGTTTAAGATACCATTAGTGGATCCTCTGACCTTGACATTTATTGTTATCATTGTTTAATTCTTACATTAATCTTTCATCTCAAAGTTCTCATCAATTTCTTTTTCCTCCTCCTCTTTTATTACTACTACTACTACTACTATTATTAGTACTACTACTACTACTACTACTACTATTATTATTGTTGTTATTGTTTATAATTTGTACAATTAACGTCCCTGTAGTTTAACCCCGGTCTTACCGGGTTATTTATTACTTTGACACTCCTACACTTAGGAGAAGACATCAATCTTTTAGTCGTGTCATGAAAGCTAAAAAAATAATGGGAGGACAAAGACCCACCCTTTTTCCAATCTCTTT
>NW_011499884.1:41449-42797 GCF_000495115.2 Populus euphratica
TCTTTCCCTGCTAAAATTTATATTTTTCTTTATTCCTTTTTTTTTGTTATGAAATCTCTCTTTTTCTTTTTTCAATATCTTTTCTCCCTCATTCGTTCTCTGTTCTAGTAATTTTCTTTCTCTACTCTGGTCCTTAATTTTTAGTGTTAGGAACCCTTACAAAATAAAGAATAAAACAAATTAATTAATACAAAATATTAAAAGATCTCTTATCTTTTTTTAATAAGAATCTTAATATAAAACATCTTGTGCAAGATTTGTTTTTTTCCCTTTATTGATTACAATGAGATTTATAATTGGTGATTCTCAAAATATCTTCATTAAAACTTTCCATGTAGTTCAACTTAACTACAATATTTCCAAATGTATTTGAATCTTTACACTTTATAGAAGATGACCCCTCTTTATATTTTAAATCTTTGAATTTTTCTTATCTTATTTGATTTTATTTGTATTTCTAATTTGGTTTTTTAATCATTCCCATTTTCTAATCTTTTAGTTACCTAAATATATGGCCAAGACTTTGATGTTTATTTTGATCCTCGTTTCCTTCTTTGCTTATAATGTCACTCACTAATTTTTTTTTAAATTTTTAAGAATTCTTCATTTAAAAAGATAAATAAGACATATGAAGAGACTCCAACATCATGAAATGATCATAAATTGGCTAAATGATCAACCTCAATTCCTTTTGATGAAATAATGTGACAAAGTATAATGCCTTTTGTTACCATAAAGTAACATTTTTCCCAAATCAGTACAAGATTCTTCTCCTCACAACTGCTCAAAACTGTTTTTAGTCAAACAATCATTAAATGAATCATCAAAAATAAAAAAATCATCTATAAAACTACTCAAAACTTTTTTAAGTTAGTCAAACAATCATTAAATGAATCATCAAAAATAAAAAAATCATCTATAAAAATCTCAAGAAAATTTTCAATCATATCACTAAATATACTAAGCATGCATTTTTGAAACGTGGCTGGTGCATTACATAATTATTGATAACATTGTCTACCTAAAACATTATTGATAATGTCAGAATTTGAACCACTTGACAACATGAAAGTTGTAGGAAATTATCTCAGCATTCCAAAAAGAAAATGGAGGTTATTTGGACTTTTAGAACTCCAGATATGAGCCAAACACTAAACAGTATTCAGGCTACAGAACAGATTTAGACTTCTTTTTTTTTGCTATAATTTGGACTTGATAATGACATTTTTAAATCTTGGGCTCCATATGAAAGTTGTAGGCATATGTCTTACCTTTCCATCCATATAAAGTAGACCTAAATCCGAGATCCATAGCTCCATATATGACCCAATTACTAAATAGTGTTCCG
>NW_011499884.1:43053-43378 GCF_000495115.2 Populus euphratica
AATACACTTTTAAATACTAATCGGCAACCCTACTACCTTGAAGACCTAATAGAACCAACAAGCATGACCTAAAAATGAGGTCTCTTGTATTCTTAACCCATAAAAAATAGATTAAATGTTATAAGAGAATTATATCTTATCTAAATGGTCAGAAAAAGCTTGTTCGACATTAGAAATGACCACTTTCTCCTACACCAATATGTTGCTCTAGCATATAGAGACCTGATTAGTACTTAAAAGTGTAATTTTATCAAGGTTTTATATCATTATTTTGCACTTGAAGTATCAATAACTCCTTAACTAAAGCATGTTTTATAATAACATA
>NW_011499884.1:46142-67801 GCF_000495115.2 Populus euphratica
CAAATATGACCCAATTATCAAAAAGTATTCCGGTTTGGATTGCACCAACATCGCTTTTCTAAGTTTGACCATCTCTTTGTCCTTTCAATTTCAGTTCTTAAATTCATCAATGTAACAAAACACATTATTCTAAGGTCCTTTAGATTATTATTACTCTTATTACTATCATCACCACAATTATTGTTATCACAATCATTATTATTGTTTTTATTATTACTATTACTATTGTCATAATCATCACTATTATTAATATTATTATCACAATCATCAGTATCATTAATATTATTATTATGATCATCATTATCATTATTATTACTACTATGATAATTAACTATTACTTTTTACAATAATTATTAATATTATTATCATTAATACTAATATTATATGGATCATTATCATTTTTACTAATACTAATATCATTACCTTTACTGTTACTAATATTGTTATTCCTATTATTATTGTTATTATTGTTCAAACTACCATTATAATTACCATTATTATTATTATTATTATTACTACCACCACCACTACCACTACCACCACCATTATTATTATTATTATTGTTATTATTATTGTTGTTGTGTTATTGTTATCTATAATTTATACAATTAATCTTCTTGTGATTCGGCCCCGGTCTTGCCGAGTTATTTAATTACTTCAACACTCTTGTATTTAGGAGAAGATATCAATCTTTTAGTCGTGTCAGGGCTCACTTAGTAATGTTGGTCATGTTAAAACATATTTTTATTGCAAAGAGCAATTGTTATGATAAAATCCTACCTTGAACAACACACCACCACCTTTTAGGTTTATAGTTATATATTCCTATGATTGCCTCTACACTAGGTCTAATGGTGTTTTGCCTTTTATGTCTCTACTTACATGCAAGTTGGTGTATTTTTCTAATATAAATATATTATAAAGATGTTTGGTAAGAAATAACTTATAAAATGATAACATATGTATCATTATAAAGAAAAGAAAATCTCCCTTATTGCATTTACTACCCGCCTTTATTCTTCAACACCACACACACAAGCATTTATATCTTGTTTCCTCCCTTAATATTTCCAATTAAGCATTGGAGGATCATATATATTATATACTATATGTGGACCCGTAATATACTGGAAGTGATGTGTTGTGAATAATTTAAAAATCGGCAATAATGAATTTGACAAAAATGAATGAAGGATAGGTCTAGTTGGTTATCTTTTTTTTAGTGTTTAGGCTGGATTATAGTGATTTTAAGGCAAATAAGATGGAGGATAGACTAGAATGATACTTTGATAAGTTGATCTGGACATCACTAAGATCAATCTAGGATTTCGATGCCACACTCTTTGTGATTGAAGAGTGATAAGTTAGGTAGGGTTATTCACAAAAATCAATTTGGAAGAACAACTCTTAATTCTCTTAATTAAGTTTAAAATTTTGGCCAAAAGTGTTTATACATATTCTAATACTATATTTATAATTGGAACATCCCTCTAAAGTTAGGAAAATTCAACATAACAGAAGTCAAATCTAAAAACTAGACTTTAACAAAGTAACTAGACAAATTTAACTAGCACATGTTTCTTGACCTTTTTGAAACATAAACAGATCAAATTTAAAACAACTATAACTTCTTACAAAAAAGTCCAATGCAATCATGGTCGGATAATCTTAAAAGATCACATTCTGAACTTGAATTCCACCCAAATAAGTCTTGTTATCACATGCAATGGATAACTTTAAATTTGGGTTCAAATTTATCTATTATTCTGACCGTAAACATAACCAATTCCTTCACTTATTTGCATTATCAACCCAAATTCAAGTAGCCTAGCATCCAAGGAACCATTAAGGGCTTTTCTCATCTCTAAGTTTCAATTGTAGGCAAATAAACACCCTTGAACCAATTTCAAACTGATGGCTAATTTTTAACTTCGACAGAGTTTCAATCATTCTAGTTTGACTCGTCAAGGCCTTTTGTAGTTGTTTCGTTCTCGCTCTTATCATTGGATCATCTGAATTCTCTTGCATATTAGATTTAGCTTTACGAGATGGATTATAACTCCTATAATACACATCAGCAGGTCCATATTTTTCTCTCATAAAAACAATGTTTAAGTGTAGCAAACATGTTTTAAAAAAAGGAAGAAAGATCAACGACTTCAGTTATAGCATTGATCAGGTTTAATAAGTTGATTTTATTTTATTTAAGCGATAAAAAATAGGAAATGATAGTAAACAAACTAAAGTTTAGAAAAAAAATCTCTCAAAGTACAAAATTTGATAATAAATGAAAAAAAACCCCACCCCAAGTTAACCTGAGATGGTACAAACATGTAATTTAATAACAAGGGGCGAGTTAACCCTAGTTAATCTACAAAATTCACAGCTCAAGTCATTAGACTAAGATAACCTGATTTAAAAGAAACCAACGAAAACCATGAAGCCATTTAAAAAAAAATAAAGTCAAATAATAAAATTAAAAAAAAATAAGTCAAAATAAAGTCAAATAATAAAATTTAAAAAAAAATAAGTCAAAATAAAAAGAGAAAGATGTCGATCTGCATTAACTCTTCAAATTTGTAACCCAAATCATTGGAACAGAAAATACATAGAAAAATCAAGAAACCCAATCCTTAACAAATCAAACACTGAAGGATGAAATTGAAGAAAAATCTATTATATAAAAAATTTAAAAATAAAAATTAAAACATAAGAATAGAAATTTAAATAAAAAATAAGTTAGAGTGTAACTACAAATTTCAGATCATGGGGTGACACCAAAAAGAAAAATAATTTTAACCAAATCATAAAGAAAAAAAAAGAACTGAATAGAAAAACATTATACACTATAAATTTGAATTGAGATATGAAATTGAAAACTAATATAAATTGCACAAAAAGGTTAACAAAAAAAATTAAAAGAATGAGAATAAAGAAAACATTAAAAATTTAGATTGAAGGATAAAACTGAAAAAAAATCAAAACTTTACAAAATAACAAAGAAAAAAACTTTATAAATAAAAGGAATAAAAATAAAATCTAAAAAATAAATAAATTAAGAGACTAGTTTGAAGATTTCTAGACATAAAAACCAAGGAAAAAGAAAAGAATATGAACAAAAGAAATTGTTGTTTTCATCAAACTACATGTTAATCGATGACATAAAAAAGAAAATGAAATGAAAAATGACTTTTATCAAAGTTAAAATTTTATGTACTTCAAGGGCAGCCAAATAAATTCACTTTCAATTTAAAATTGAAAAGGTAAAAATACCTATAGTTTTTTAGGGTCATTTTTTTTTTTGCTTCAAGGATAATTGTATATTTTAATTGTTTAAAAATTAACAAAAAAAATTATATTATCCCTATCAATCAGGTTAAATATTTTTTTTCATAAAGAAAAAATCATAATTTTATTATTCTATTCATAGTGCCTAAAAAACATTATACTGTGAATTTCACCATTCCATAATTTTTTATATCATGTAAGGAAATTCCCAACACCCCCCCCCCCCACCTGGGGCTGTCGATGAAAAAACTAATAGCACGATTTGGACTTACGTTGATGTTTTGCTCCATTTTATTCCATATATTCATTTCTTTTAAATTAAATTATTTTTCATGGATTATTCTCTCAAGTCTCAAGCATTTAACATATAATTTTATCGATGTTTATAAATAATATAGTATTAACACGCTAGTTAAAGCCTTTTTATATTTGATTCTTTTCTTGTCACAGACATCTTATCAATTGCAATTTAGTATTAATATAATATCATATAATCTATGTCTACTGTACCTAAAAGCTGGCTCCCGCAAAATCTAACCGTACATCACATACGAAAAATATTAAAATATTTTGCAAAAGAACAGAGAATATTCCTAACGGCTTTAAAATTTCAATTTCATATGGTTATGATATTTTTAAAAAATATTTTTTATTTAAAAATATATTAAAAGAATTTTTTATTTTTTAAAATTAATTTTATATTATTGCATTAAAATAATATGAAAACATCAAAAAAATTAATTTAAAATAAAAAAATTTAAATTTTTTAAAATATTTTCAAAATATAAAAACAAACAATACCTAAAAAAACAGAAGCACAGGTCCATCAATACCCCTCCCATAATTTCTTAACTAATTATTGGCGAAGTACAGAAGTGAGAGAAGCAGAATAAACTTAGAATTAGAAAAGCTTAAGCAATGTGAAGTCGCCTGTAACAAAATAGTAAAACAGAAGCCAAATTCACAGTGGCAATAGACAGATCTTTCAGTACATCTCTACAGTGTAATTGTCATTTTAATCTTCTAAACAAAATTAAATGCTTTTGTATTGGAGGCATTTAAATATTTTCACCGAACTAATTAGTATTGGTAAAAGGTAATATATGTGTTTTTCTAAATTTTCAAGCACAATAAAATAATATAATTATCCTCTTAATAAAAAAATTTAAAGCTGGAATCCAAAGGTATTAATATCTTTTTATTTTTTAAATAAAAAATAATAACCTTACCCTTTAAATAAAAAATAAATAAATTATGCATCAAGGTCTTTTAATCTTTTCACTCAATAAATAAATCATGGGTCTTTCTTGTTTTTTTCTTTTCTTTTTTCTTTCCTCAAAATTACAGCTTGATATTTTTTATTAGTAATATTTCAAATTTAGATGTTATTATTTTGATTTTTATTATTTGTTCTTTGTTTTTTAGTAAAAGTTTTATTTTTTTTAATTTTATTATTTAATCTCAATTTATCATATATTATATTTTTTAATTTCATCATTTTTTATTTTAATTTTGTATTGGCCCTTTTGTAATAGTTTTATTAGTTTAAATTTCATCCTTCAATCCAAACTTATGGTATATTAAGTTTTATAATTTGGTTTTTATTCCTTTTATTTTCTTATCATTTTTTTTAAAGTTATTTTTCTTTTTAATTTCATCCTCCAATAAAAAAATTATAGTTTTTCTCTAATTTATATTTTGATTTTGATTTTATCCACATTATTTTAATTGCAATTTTTTTTTATTTAGAATCTTTATGTGTGATTTTTTTCTCAATTTTATCTTTCAACATTTGATTTATTAAAGATTGAGATTCATGGATGATTTTTTATATAGTGTTTTTGGTCTAATGACCTAGGTTACAAGTTTGAAAAGTTAATAAGGGTTAACATTCCTTTTTTAGCTTATTTTCTTTTTCAATTTCATCATTTGATATTAATTTTTATTTTTTATTTTTTATTTTTTATGGTTTTCTGTGATTTCTTATCTATCAGATTATCTCGATCTCATGATCTAGGATGCAAGTTTGATAGGTTAACCCAGACTTGCTTGCCCTTGATCGCCCAGGTACATATATATCATCTAACTTTGGCTGACTTGTGCCGAGTTGATTTTATCCATTCTTTACCTAATTTTGTCATTCCATATTTAATTGGCTAAAAATTAAATAATATTATTTTTTTGTTCTTGAAAAAAGGGTTTTTTTCTCCATGTTCTCATGGTCACTTTTTTTTTTCCATTTACTATTGTTGTCTATTTTTTTCATATACATAAAATAAAATCAGTTTATTTGACTAGTCAGGGCTATAACACGAGTCATTGAGTTTTTTTTAAAAAAAATCTTACGACACCTCCACATTATTTTTTATAAAGTTAGGGATAACTATAATAAAGTCCATAATCCATATAAATCGTGCTAGTCCCCCCTCAACACAATAGACCTTCATTTAGATACTTGGTTGTCTTTACATGATGTCTTCAAATAGAAGAAAAAATGATCCATTCATAAAAGTAGAAGATGATTGGGACAAGCAAGGTTTATTAGACATTAATATATACTTTGCTAGGTGATTAGTACTTAAAAGTGTATTCTATACTTTGCTAGGTGAATAGTACTTAAAAGTGTATTTTCATTAAGGTTTTATATAATTGTATTATACTTAAAATATCAATAAATTTTCTAACTTGAGTATGTTTTATAATAATAAGTCTGATAACATAAGATATCTTTAATTTATAGTAAATTTTCTTTTTGAATGCAGGCATATCTTATAATTTAAAGGATTGATTGATGTATTTAGTTATTAAAATTGAGAAGATAAAGAGAGAACTATGCTTAAAGATAAGATGTTGGTTCAATTCAAACTAGAATATTATTCGGTTATTAGATCATAACTGAAGTTGTAGAACATAGATTTAGGTTTGATTTATATGGATATAAAGTTAAGACATGGACCTAAAACTTTCATGAAGAGTCCATGATTCAAAATGGTCATTTTCAAGTTCAAATTATAAGAACAAAAGAAATTGAAATCTATCCTATAGCTCAGACACTATTCAGTGTTCAGCCCATATTTTGAGTTCTAAAAGTCCAGATGAACTCATTTTTCTTTTACTAGAAAGTTGAGACAAATTCTCAGAACTTTCATGAGGACTATCTATTTGAATTCTAATGTTAACAATGATGTTTTGTTTAGCCATGAAAATAAGGGTTGTCACCAAGTCAAGAGGTGACTGCCCACTCAATAATTAGTCATCAAATCAATAGCTTTAAATTATATCCTATAAAAAGAGGCATTTGCCATACATTTAGACATCTTGGTATTTAGATCAAGATCACTCTCTCTCTTTGTATTTTGTAATGTTTAAGTTTTATTTTATGTTACATTAATCTCTTATTTATACTTTTTAATTTCTTTACTATACTTAGTTAACTTATATCATGTTTGTGTTATTGTATTGTTTATTTATGTTTTTCTTCTTCATGATATTTAGCTAAGTTAATTTTGTCAAGGTGAAAAGGGTACACTAATAGTGTAAGAATAAGTATAATGAACTTTAATGTTTGATAATTTTATCAAGGTGAAAAGGGTACACTAATAGTGTAAGAATAAGTATAATGAACTTTAATGTTTGATATTAACATGTTTTGTATTTGTTATTTTACCCACTATTAATACCTTGCTTGTTAAATAATTAACCCACTATTAATACCTTGCTTGTTAAATAATTAATCTAGATTTGTGTTGCACAACTATTGGTACAACAAATACTTGACGCTTTCATAGCCTACTGTATAGTATAACCAATACTTGTGTTATGAAAGGAACTTGATTTGTTATTAACATAAATTATCACTATGAATACCTAATCACATTTATAAGTATTGACATTACCTTCTTGTGATTCAACCTCAGTTTTCCCGGCTTATTTATTACTTTGAGATATGACATCAATTTTTTGATCATGTCACTACGACCTAAGTCACATTACATTGTTTATTGAAACAGTATAAGAATGTTTTTATCCTTATTAATTCAACTCTCAAAGCTTGCATTTAGAGGTAAAATTATCCTTATTAATGATACTTCATGATTTTTTACAAGTCACCCTTTTTATAGTGTAAGTCTAATCTCATAACCCAAACTTGATTTAAATTCGATCTTTTACTAAAAATTATTTATTTTTGAATTCATCATTTCACATTGGTTTATTGGGGCTTAAGCATTGTTATTTATATCACAAGTAGCAGTTTAGTCAAGTTAACCCTAGTTGACTAATTGTTTTATGAAATTGATTTTTTTACTTTTATTATTTGACATTAAATTATTGGCCCTTGATTTTATTGATTTTTCTTCTTTTTTTTTTGTGGGGTTATCTCGAGTGAAGGTTAGTCCAATTAACTTGGGTTAACTAAGAGTTTTTTTTAATGTTTTTTAATTTAAATTCAACCTTTTTTTTATAGGTCCTTTTTTAATTAATTGTTTTTATTTTTATCTCATATATCGAGTGGCGGGTTAGTCTAGTTAACCTAGATTGAATCGAATATTTTTCCTAGACATTACTTTTATAAAATTGATTTTTTTATAGTTTCATCATTTGAAACTAGGTTAATAGGCATTGAGATTTATGATTTTTTTTTCAAAATTATTTTTCAAAACTAGGTTAATATCCTAAGTCTCATGTTACTCAAGTTAACATGAATTGAATCAGGTTATCATTATTTGCACATTCTTTCTTTACTTTAGAAAAAAAAATTGACTTGCCGCAAGCCACTTATCTAGTCTAAGCGATGATAATTTATAACTACTAGTGTGTAGCCATGCAACCCTTATCCTCCAAAAAAAAATCACAAAAGCTGAAGAATATAGCGAGTAACAAATTTACAAATAGTTTTTGTAAAAAATAATGTTTATTATATTACATTATAAAAGAACTCGAGTTAGTTTAACCATTCATATAAATAATGAACTAGATTCATATATTTTTTTAATAGTTTTATAACGACTTTCTATTATAGGTTAGTGGGTTGAGACACATGTTGATGCTAAAAAGTCATAAGTTTGATTTTTGCTTGCAAATATTTTTTTTTCAGGCAACAATGACCTATCGTACATGTTGATGCTAAAAAGTTATAAGTTCAAATATGCTCTTTTGGTGTTTTTTATTGGCCATTTGGGTTTTTTATTTTTTTTCATGTTTTGTTTTTTATTTTTCAATTCATCCTTTATTGTAGGGTTTTTATTTAATTTTATTCTTTTGTATTGTGTTGATTATAATTTTTTTTTGTATTTTTATCATAATAAAATATAATAAAATAAAATTAATTATACTTAGTGGATCCTTAACCTGGATAGGGGGTTTAGTGGGTTAACTAAAGTTAACCTAAATTATTTATTTTCTGTACTTTGTACCTATCTTATCAACGAGGTCACATCACAATAACTCTCATATGATATTATCTTATCAACAAGGTCACATCACAATAACTCTCATATGATATATTATTGAAGATTGAAGTTAAGTAAAAAATTTGGTCTAGAGTTTTTAAATTTGAAATATTGCATTGAGTTTAATGACAATATTCCTATAATCTAGATATTAATTTGTTTTACATTCCAAAAAAAAAATTGATCTAACATGCATTAATCGCACATGAAATAAACTAGAAATTTTCTAAAAAAAATGTAAAATCTAATGGTGCTTCACTATTCATATTATATTATATAAATAGTGAAACTCTTGAATTTGTTTTAAATAATTGTTTTTTCTATTAATTAAATCCTTTTATAGCATAATTAGATGAAATTAGGTTTGAAATTATAGCAAACAAAAAAAATAAAATTAAAAGACCAATGATTGAATTATAAAACATATGGAAAAAACATGGCTAATTCTACATAAACAAAAGAGAGTTTATCTTGGCCTAAAAATTTATTTTATTTATTTTCTAGTCTATGAATTTTGAGAGGTAGAGAAAGTTGTTGATTTTCATGATTCTAACAACCAAAAAGACTAAGTTTTATGTTAAATAATTCCTTTTGAAGAAAGAAGTTCAATGGTGTTGGTTTGTTTTTGTCTTTTTATTGTCGAAAAAGTAGATTGGGTTTTTTGAATTGAAACACTAGTTTACTAAGGTTTCTAAGATGTTTCTTATATATTTTTATATCATAATAAATTAAAAAATAGAATTTTAAACTAAAAAACACCATAACACCATTTTGCATCTACTTTTAGATTGTTGCAATGTAAGTTAGCAGATACCATGTATACCATGTTGTCTGCAATTATTTGTTTAAAAAAAAGTTGATGAAATATCTTTGACATAAAAAAAAAAAGTTGATGAAATATCTTTGACATCTTAAAAAAATAAAATAAAATAAAATAAAAAAAACAAGAATAAACATGTGGGTGTGGCCTATAAACCCAACCATGTTAGCCTTCTTCAAAATGCGTTAAATACATTACTTAACCCCTTTTTCTTTTTCTTTTTAGTCTAAAAACATTGTTTAATATGATAATTCACCTAATCATTAAATTCAATATGGTTCTTAAATAATATAATAGGTTTTTATTAGAATATCAACTATTTTTTTTTTTTGCAATTATTATACATGTTAGATGAAAAAAATTAATAGTAATAATAAATTTCTCATAAAATATTACAATGACATTACAAGAATTTTAAAGGTGGTGTGGGTGTACTCCCACTTCTAGTTTTGCTTTCTATGTATTACTTGAATTCCAAAAAGCATCTTAATTCAGTGCCATTATTTTATCCATTATTTTACTTAATCATTTAAAATCTAAAGTTAGTTATTTTTTTGGTAATATCCATATATTTAGTTCAAGGTATATTTTCTCATCCTACATTTTACTGGTATGTAAATTCAGACACAAGATATATAAAATCATCTTGATTACAAGTTACTAATTCCATTAATAAATATTACACTTGTATTAAAACACTAGCATCCACACCATTTCACAAATTTTTATATTTTTATTTTCCCAAATTTAACTCATATAACCAATATTTTACATTAAAACATTAGGATCAACAATTTATTCCACATGTCAAAATCAAAATTAACTCATTTTTATCCTTGCACTTTTAACAACCATGACACAAATACTAAGGCATTTTACGTCATGAATCGCCATCATGGTTTATACTATTCACATTTACACAATCATAATTAATACACACACTTCCCTTTTTCACTAAACAATGTTATTCATTCACGCACTCCTCCTAATTAGTCTCTAAACAAGTCATATACATCACAACCACTCACTAATTAATACAATTTTATATTTCTCTTTCAAGTTCACATAAATCCTAAAATTTAATGATTTAAAGCTTTTTAATTCCAAATATTAATAGGCCAAATTGAATCATTTGCATGTGACTCCATATCAATAAAATCAACTCAAATCAACATTAAAATAACATATTTAAATTTAAATTTTTAGCTTTTCATCATTCGATACACATAGTCATTTTAGATATAAATTTAATGAATCGTATAAAAACATCCAAAATCAATCTCAAACATCCTAACATCATTAAAAAATTAAATATCATGTAATATTATCAAATTTCAAGAACTCGTAATATCCTATGTATGGTCAGCTTTTTATCTTAACTTTTTTCATAACAAAACAACTAAATAATTAAATCAATTTTTTTTCTTATCAATATACACTAACCCTAGAATCTTTAAAAGTAAGGATTTTCTTCCCTCCACCAAAAACATGAAAGAAATGAAATTAATTGAAGGTAAGTTTTGCCCATGAATCTATTTTTTTTTCAAATTTTAAGCTTTCTCTTTTCTTATCACAAGCTTCTAACTTCTCTCTATCTCTCTAAAGCTTCTATTCTATCTTGTTCTCTTTGTAGGACTTCTTAGAATCACTCCCCCAAATTAAAATTTTGAAAGAAACTTGAGAAAAATAAAGAAAATATAGAAGAGTTTCAAGTTTTCTTCTTTTCCATTGATAGTGATCTTTCATCTATAAATGAGGGATTTTATATTTAATTACAATAATGCCACTTATAATTTTTCTATGTGTTTATTTATATCAATTACCGCACCATTGGTTCTTTATAATTTTTCTATGTGTTTATTTCTATCAATTACCCCACCATTGGTTCTTTTTGTGTATTGATTTGTTATGTGTTTTTTCTATCAACTACCCCACAATCGCTACTTTTTATGTATTGATTTGTTATTTTATTTTTTTCAAGATTTCTAAGCTAATTTTCTAGGGACTTCACCTGTAATCATAATATTTTTTGCTCTTATTTTTTTTTGTTAACAATTACACTATTTAATGTTGATTTTTAAATTTTAGGTGGATAAAGGGTTTACAAATTCACAATTAGTTTAAGTTTTTTTAACAAGTTTTTTCAAGTGTAGCCTTCTATATCAATTTTTATGATTAATTTTTTAAAATGTTTTCAAGAAATAAAAAAATTAAAAAAAAAGAGATCAAAATGTAATACAAAGAGAAATCTCATGGTCAATCTCAAATTCTATAGTAAAAGTTTTATTTATTACTTTCGTTCTTTTTTCACACAATTCCTTTAATTTTTGCAATTTTAGTTTAGGTTTAACAATTAATTTTCTTAGCATTTCAGTCTCTAAGTTTGAGATATAAGAGAAAGTTGCCTAAAAATAATAAATGAGAGATAAAGTTAGTGAATGGTCACTTTTCAGCGATGAAACTCATTGTTTTTGGTGTCAACAGGTTTCATTCAATAAGAAGAGTTTGATGGAGGTGGATTTTCCTATAAAATATTTGAAAACATATATCAAATTTCATTTAGATTTTTTAATTTGGTTGGTTTTTGTTTTGTTTTCTTGGTGGTGTTTTTGGGATTTGTAGGTGGTTAATGAAGATTGTTATAGTATTTTCAAGGTGTTTTAGGATAAAAATTGATTAAAAATAGATTTTAAGGCCAACCTCCCCTCCAATTCTTGAACATCACAGTGATGGCTAGAATTTCATTTCAACAATAGTCTAAGTAGGTGACAAGTATCTTACCACTTCAAACAATCTATTGCTTGTGTAATTGAAAAAAAAAAGAGTGAATGATGTCTCATCCACTCCTTTGAAAAAAAAAGAGAAAATAACAAAGAGCATGCTTAGGCTTTTTTTTAAAAAAATTAAGGTTGGTCACGTTGGCTTGACATATTAGCACTTGACCCTTTTTTTTAATAACTTTTTTTTAATTGTTTATATTTATTTAGCTTTTTTTTAAAAAAAATAATGATTGGCATTTTTTTATGTATTTTTTAGTTGAATGCTATTTCAAAGAGATTATTTTGATTTTTCCTATAGAAAAGTAAAATAAAAAGGATAGTCAGTGTAAAACATTTACATGTGTATTTATTTTTTATTTCTATTACGAAGATTATCTTCCTGTTTTAATATTTAATTAGTGTCAATAACTTTTTTTTAGTTCATATATTTATTAATTTATTTTATAAAGTACAAATAGCATCTTTTTATTTCTCAATTAAAAAAAAGTAAGAATTAGGCTCTACAATTTATTTTGATTTATTTTCTATAAAATTAACACAATCTCAAATAAGTATCGTAGCATTGGGTTGATGCTTGATTTTTTGAGTGCTAATATTTTTGTCATGTAATTAAATAAAAAATAATTTTGAAAAAAAAAGTTATTAAATCCAATAGAGTCCTTGAGTTAGGCCACAAGTTTGACTGGTTAATATGAGTCAATTTAATATGTTATTATTTTAATATTACCACAAGTTTGACTGGTTAATATGAGTGAATTCAATATGTTATTATTTTAATATTTTTAAAATAATATCATTTTGAATTTTTTTTAAAACCAAACCTTGTTTTTACTATTCATCTGAATTATATTTAAACAAAAAGTTGGTAATGTTAGAGAAATTTTGAAACAATTTAATTTGAAATTAGGTAAAAATTTAAAACAGAAAATTTTAAAATTAATAATTAAGTTAGGTTTAATAATATTGTAAAAAGTTTTCCATTTCACAAACCAATTATTTATTTAATGACTACTATTAATCTTATTAACCGCGTTATAATTAATTAAAGGAGAGAGCAATCGAGTTCTAAATATAATCATATATACAAACACCACATTTTTCTTCTTCTCTTAACATGCATGATGATGTCTTAACAAACTCTAATTTCATTAGCCAAAAAGAAATTAATATAATAATAGCTCCAATTTCGCACTTAAAAACACAAGGATGAAGAGGATTGTCCTCTATTGTCAAATTAGGCAACATTAGGGGAAAAATGAAAACAATAGGATTAACATATATGAATGTCCGATCCCCTGAAACTTTTCCGTACATCAGAAAATTATTAGGCTTGATAAAGTTTATTATAGACTTAAAAATAGATGAAATAAAATAAAATAAAAATAAAGAGGAGGACAAGAAATCATATTGAAGGGACCTAAGGATCTCATCAATAAGGATATTTTTTCCAACAAAATCTAGTGACTCCTTTGGTGGGACCCTTCTAAGATTTGCTTGCACATCTTCTTCTCTATATTTACTTGCCAGTTCTGCCTTCCAGTCCCCCTCCTCCCCTCTCTTCTTCAATTCTTCGTAAAATATTTGTTCTCGTTGCAGTTCTTTCCCCCCTTCCAACTTCTGCCACTTATTTTCTATTTTGAAGTAATCTTAATCTCCCAACTTGCTATTTCATTTTGATTTTCTTTAGCTTTTAGTCA
Source organism: Populus euphratica (assembly GCF_000495115.2). NCBI lineage: Eukaryota > Viridiplantae > Streptophyta > Magnoliopsida > Malpighiales > Salicaceae > Populus > Populus euphratica. The sequence goes on from NW_011499884.1 coordinate 60,178, forward strand.
CAATATTGTATATTTGTGATAACAGAAAAGAGAATTAATATTAAGTTGTCACAAGTACTGACACCCTTTGTGTACCCGGCCTTGAACAATGAAGGAGAGTGGTCGAAAACTTGGTGCACTTTCGCCATGCGCAGCATGCAAGCTTCTTAGGAGGAGATGTGCTCAAGACTGTGTGTTTGCTCCTTACTTTCCAGCTGACGAGCCTCAGAAGTTTGCCAGTGTGCACAAGGTCTTTGGTGCAAGCAATGTCAACAAAATGTTACAGGTTTAAATCCATGCACCCGTTCTCTTTCTCCACCTTCTTTTTTTAATGTGTAAGCAAAATATTATGTAATGTTTATACTATTCGAACTCTTTCTAGAAAATCTTCTCTTTTTTCCCTTCTAATTCTTTTGGAAGAGGCTGAAGGAGCATAATTGTGGAGAACAATATTGTTATTGGGTGCATAGGAGGGCCAGTCACGACCGAGAAGGGGATGATGATACCAGAATTTAGTGAAAATAGGGAGAAAATAAAATATAAAAACTATATTAAACTAATGAGACTTCAAATGTTACAAAATTTCAGGATTTTGCCCCCCCTAAAGTTTGAAAATGTTCAAAAATCTCAAAATTTATAAAATAAGCCCTAACAATATATGAAGTCCCGTCCCCGTTTTACAAAATCTGCCTCGTGGTTAGAGATTTACCATTCTATAGTTTACAAACACACACACATACATAAAAGTTAATTATCTGTAATTATTTGGGATATAAAGCATTCAAAAAGTAGAAAATGTCTTCTCCCCTACATAATTTTCTCCTTTAGTTCGGTTATAGTGGTTAGTTTCAGTTGGATAAAGACCCCACTACAAGTAGGATTCCAATTCCATATATATTCTATTTCAAAGTAGGGAACTGTTTACCATTTGATTCCTTAATTAGTACATAAAAGAGAATAAAGGATCACAATTTAATTACCTTTTACCTTCTTCTTTTTTTTTCTTTTTTTTTTATTGCATATGTGAAATCTAGAGGATAAAGTAAAGGGCCTCATCTCCTCTTTATGACCACTAGCTAGTAATTAGCTTTTTGGATAAGTAAGGCTAAGCTTTTGTTTTTGGAATTCTCATTTTAACCAAAAAGAAAAAGAGCTGTCGATCTATGGATGCATTGTGTGTTAAGGACATGAAAGGCACATTGGAGCTGTCGATCTATTGTGTGTTAAGGACATGAAAGGCACATTGATAGAAAGATAACACATAAGTCCAAAAGAGAGGTGGCTGGCTCTTTCTAAGCAAATAAAATCCTTCTAGAATAAACAAAGTTTGAAACTTTATTATATGAAGAGTAGTTAAATATATTATGACATAAACGCAATGTATATTATTTTACAGTAAAATATAACTTAGTCCTTCTAGTTTTAAGAAACTAACAAACTAGTTTCTCTAGTTCAAAAAGTCGTATTAAATCTCTACATTTTCTTGTAATTTTGTAATGTAGTCTTTCCTTATTAGTTATCTGCATTTTCTTGCAATTTTGGATATTAACTGAAAAGGGAGGTAATTTGATTGGTCAAAGCTAATCAACAATCTAGAGATTTTACCTTGTACTTTCCAAACCTAAAGGAACCAACTAACTTGTAATTTCTTAAACACACAAGAACTAAATGACTATAATTTAATCTTTGTTATGTCTTGTTTTATTACTTCATTTAAGAAGGGCGGGGAATAAATTTATTACTTCGAACAAAACACAACAATATTATTTCAATAACTGAACGTAGAGCATGTGTGATTTGGAAAAAAACAATCAAATATATCCAACGCCCCAGTCCAGCACGAAAAATCCTCACGTTACATGCGTCAAAGGAAAATAAATACTCTTGATTAGGTTCATTAAGAGGATCTTGAAATTTGCATAATTTTCCTTTTCTATTTTTCAAATGGGGAATATAAATTTAGGTTGCTTAGTATGATAATGTTGGGGCGACTTTTCATGGTTTAATTTTTCAAATGGGTAATATAAATTTAGGTTGCTTAGTATGATAATGTTGGGGCGACTTTTCATGGTTTAATCTTTAGACATTCCATTATACTTGTAAAAATATTTTGCTTCATTAGTAGAAACATTTTTTTGTTTAGGAATCAATCGATCGAGACCCAAATTTTGTGGAAATGTTGTGTACCCTCAACTTTGGGAGTGTATGCTCCACGCGATAGGGAAAGGGCCTTCAGTCCTGTGATGGCCACAAGAATTTGAGTATAAACATAAGCTTGGTAATTTGTGGAAACATCTGCAGGAATTACCTGAGCACCAACGAAGTGATGCAGTGAGTTCCATGGTGTATGAAGCAAATGCAAGGGTTCGTGATCCAGTTTATGGTTGTGTTGGAGCCATATCATCTTTGCAGAAACAAATTGATTCACTACAAACCCAGTTGGCACTTGCACAAGCTGAGGTAGTGCACCTGAGAGTGCGGCAATTCACTTCTTCTTCCAATCCAGGAGCCATGGACATGGCAGTTGATCAGGCCACCATGGGAGAGTCTCTGTGGTCATGCTAGTTTTTACCTGGCATGCCTGCCTGCCTTCCCTTTATTGCTATATACTTATTGATTATCATGGGCTAGCTTGCATTATTGTCAGAACTCTATCGTTTATAGTCCTTTTTCTCTTGCATCTTTATGCACATATCTACCCGATCATGGGATGTTGCTGCTAATGATCATTAACCATATTGTAAATAGTTGGAAACATATAATCATAAGTTATCACTAGTCTAGACAGCACTCATTTTGTCTTTTTACCTCATGTCTGCTATCAGATTAATTATTGATCCTTTTTTATTCATGATTTGGTGGTGTTTGACAGTTTTATAAGTGGGGCAATGTTATAAATCCTTTGTGATTGAAGTCTGAGACTTTAAAGAAACCTTGTTGGTATAAGATTGAATTAATTATTGTTCGATAAAAAATCGATTGGTGATAATAATTGTTTAGATTATATTCATCTCATTTTAAATTTATTATATAAACTTGCAATTATATCAAATTAAAATATTAACATGCTAAACATGTATACAAACTTACAAATAAATATAAATAAGATTCTAATGTGTATACTAAGCATACAAAATATTAAACTGAAACTAAAATAATGTAAAATAATTACTTATTGAAGCTCTTAAAGTCTGAATAAGTTAAATATAAGTCATCATGAAGGATCAATTCTTTGTAATTAAGATTTTGTTACTCTTTATTTGATGGCAAAGGGATGTATATAGTTAGCATTCCAAAATTATAGCAACATTACCTTGTTCTGATGTAATTTTAAACAATGTTTTTATACTCAAAGAAATAATAATCAATATTTCTATATAAGAACTGAATTTAAATTCTAAAACATGGAGGAAAACAAAACTTGGAAAACAAAATACCAAGTTGAAACTGAGGTGAAAGAAAATAATAAAATTCTGCAAATTTGTTTAAAAAACACTCAATCAACTGTTTTTTATAGAGGATTTTAAAATTAAAATTGATATAGAAATAATTATGATAATTACCATAATAAATTCCCTATATTATTAACCATTGAGCCCCCCTACCATTTTGATTATTTGAGTCATCGGATAAGAATTTTGATTAATAAACCCAAAAAAGAAGAAGGTAAGCACATCCTTATATTGAAGCCTATTTATAACTTTGGGCCTTTGGCAGTATAGAACTGGATCATTGAAATGAGCCATATTTCTGCGAATTAAATAGTTTAGGGAGTTTTTGCCCCAGAATAGGAGGCTCCATTTCCATGCTGCCCTCCAATCATGCCATTAAATTGGTGTTTTGCTGGCGGTGCAGCCACATTTTATTATTATTATTATTTATATTTTTAAATTGTTTTAATATAAAAATATTAAAAATATTTAGAAAAAAAAAAAAAGTATTTAATTCATTTCTAACTAAAAAATACTCAAAAAAAAATTATTTAATTCATTTCTAACTAAAAAATACTTTAAAAAATAATCAATATCACACTATTATCACACTTTTCTAGTTTTTGCAGCCATATGTTCGTTTTCTTTTCTGTTTTAACGCACACGATAAAATAGGCTTTCATCGACGAGGTAAAGCCATAAACAGTCGGTGGTTCCATCACTGGTGAGTACAAAATCCAAGACATGTATAATAAGGCGTCTCCGCCGAAACAGAACCTTGAACACAAATAAAGCCTCCAGCCCATGAATTATAAAAGCAAACAAAAACATTTCCGACAAGAGCATCCTTCCAACATATTTTAAGGTATGCTCGGATCAACTCAACTTATATATCAATTGAAATTAACTTTTCTTCTTCTTCTTTTAGATCTCAAGAGCAGTGCGGATTGAGCTATATTAATAGATGGGTGTAAGAGGGTTTTCTTAGGAAGAGATGCAATATGTGACGGCTTACAAAAATAGAAATTTACAAGTCATTTAAGAATGGAATTTAACAAGGCCTCTCTCTCTCTCTCTCTCTCTGATTTTTTTCCCCATTATTAATTTGATCGTGATGTTCCATCATCTTGTCAATCTTCTTTAAGACGTTTTCTTAATGATCTTATAAACTTATGACTTTTTATCAATCAGGATCGATATCCATATCATCATAAAATAGAGAAGGGGAAACCCAAATGAATACATCTAGACCTAAAGCCATGAAGACGGTGGGGATTAATAATGAATAGACATTCATGTCAATGGTAGAAAAAAGCTTTCATGACCTCCTTTTAGCTAGTATGAACATTTTTGCCCACTCATCAATGATATTGTTATAGTTGCTTCTTTTACCTTTGTGTAGTGCTCTCTGATCATTGACTTCCTTATTCATCAATGCTATTATTGCGACATCGATATGGGATCAGATATTAGAATCTAAATGACTACAAAAGCATATATATATATATATACAGCACCATCTAGAGCCTTATCATGAGCCTTGTTTTTACCCCATTTGCCAGTAATGCCATATTTTCTTAAGTTGCTATCTCAACTAGAATAAAGTGTTCAGAAAATTACCAGTATCTCTAACATTATTCATATATTTATAGGGACCACAATTTATAACTAATGTGAAAGTAAACATGAATAATTTTTTTCTTAAAAATCTATTAATAACAATCTATGAAACATATATAGACCCTAAACCATAAAATATAGTTTACAGGGAGATAACCTAGTAGTTGAAATTATTAGAGAATAATATAAATTATATTCATTGAAACATATATAGACCCCAAGCCATAAAATATAGTTTATAGAGAGATAACCTAGTAGTTGAAATTATCAGAGAATAATATAAATTATATTCAGAGATTTTACTTAACAATTTAAGTTATTAAATTGAGATAGTTCTTTGATATGGTATCAGAGTCTTGATGACTAAACAATCACGAATTCAAATCTTATCATTCTTATTTATTTGATAAAAATTAAGTATAAAGATAAAGTAAACATGTGCAAGTTTTAAGCCTAAAATGCTTTCACTTATAAGGATGTGTTAGAAAATAATATAAATTATATTTTATGACCTCATATAACCAGCAGCTTGGATTTATATTTTTAGTGCCTATTTGACACTATAGTTTAATTTATATTTTATTAATTTTTTAATATTTTTAAATTATTTTGATTTGATATATTAATATAAAAAATAATTTTTTTAAAAATAAAAATAAATATCATTTTAATATATTTTAAAAAATAACTATTATTATTTAAAAAAAAGCAGGTCCTTGCACGATATGTGATCAGCATTTGAAATAGAACTTCCGGATCCGGCTAGTGGTCCACGAGGATAAAGAAAAGGATAACCACATGGTTTCACAAGTTATTATCTCGCTCCGTAATAATGAGCCATCTTTATAGGTGGATTTCATGTGCACTGAATAGCTTAAGCTTAATATAATCTTGTAATTGTTGCCATGTATTCTCTTCAATATATTTCATTTCATGTGTTTTGTGTGTGTGTATTGATTAGACAATTAATTTTCGCTAACTAATCATAATATAATAAATTAATACAATAGTAATAATACACGAAATGATTGAGCCTAGAATTATGTTTAATCATATTGTTTTAATACTTCCCTGCAAATGAAATGGGGAAAGGCACCGTGATAATTCAACTTTATTCGTAGAAACATAAACCAAAATAATGGGAGAGGTTTAGGGAGCACATAGGCAATATGATCATATCAAAAGCAATAAATTGAAGATGGAATTCCTTTCAAGTAACCTCTTCATGAACAAAGTGAGGATCAATCTTCACATGAGCATGGAAAAATTGATTGATTGATAAAAATAAATGACTTCTAAATTATCACACTACAGAAAAGAGAAAAGGAGGAGATGTTTCAAAAATACCAAGTTCTTGAAATAGAGATCTGACCCGATTTTGTTTGCAACAGTACCTCAAGAACGCTGTGCCTGAAATTCTGAATATGAAAGCTTGGCAGAGAAGGTCAACCAGTACATAGTTCCTCTGTGATCCTATGGGACCGGAGCACAAAACTATGGCAATTATGGCTTCTTATTTCTTTGCGTGTGGGGCATAAATGTGGGAAGATAAGCCTATTATCACCGACAAATCTAGCCGAAATGATCCTATGATTGATCTGGGTTCGGACTAGATAGCTGAAAGTTATCATTGTCATAGATTAAATTTTTATATATGGCCTGAACCGACTTTAGTGTATATCATTGCTCTCCCTTCCCTTGGAAGGACGCTGAGCTCGAAATTCTCACACATAGGATTCATCATTTTTCTTGATATTCATGTAGCCAATGCCATTTTGCATTGACAAGGACTTGACTCCTGTTGCTATGTAGGTAGGCATGTCTAAATTTTGAGTGGGATGCATGATATCAATGCCTATATAGGAAAACTTTCCACTTTTTCACTTGAGTTCAAGATCCTACCGCAACACCACGACATCCCTGTATAAACAACAAAACATGGCTTCATTCAAGTTTCCATATATGGATTGAGATTTTACCATATAATTTAACTTTTTTATTAAAAAAATAAAAAAAAATTATAAAGCTAAATTATTTATCAACTTAATATTAAAAAAAATTAACCAAGATAATTTTGAAAAGAAAAAACCCATGAGAAAAAACGTTATAACAATTAACAATGTTTTGTAAGGAAAATTACATTAATATTAAAAAAAATTAACGAAGATAATTTTGGAAAGAAAAAACCCATAAGAAAAAACGTTATAACAATTAACAATATTTTGTAAGGAAAATTACATTGTTTTTTTCAAATAAAATTAACAAAAATAATTTTAGAAATAATCATAAAAAAATTATTTAAAGAAATATTGTAGTAATTTACAGTATTTTGCAAGGAAAATAACAATACTTTCCCCATATGATTTAGTTTTATTGTAATTATAATTTTTAACCAACTCAATATTAAAAAAAATCAATAAAAGATAATTTCAAAAAAAATCATGTGGAAAAAATATTGTAGCAATTCACAATGTTTTAAAGAAAAAAAATCACAAAGCGAAATTCTCAATAAACTTAATATAAAAAAAAAAAAAACATAAACATAAAAAAAAATACAAAGAGAGAAAGGAAGAGCATGATCTTGATCTGGAAAC